>NC_052614.1:33116777-33204938 GCF_016545825.1 Eucalyptus grandis | reverse complement strand
GTGAATTATTTAATCTGCGAGTCATGTGCATTCTCTAGGACGACACTCTAGGTCTCCGAGTCACGTATTACGACTCTCGTTCTCATTACTTTATATTAAATTCATAGGTCACGTGCATTCTCCAAGACAACTTTCTTGGTCTCCGCGCCACGTAATACAACTTTCTTTTTTCACCACCTTATACAGCCTATTAAAATATTAATGGCGTTGTAGACCCACGCTCAATCATTTCCAATCAATTGCCGAAATTGAACAACTTAGGAATGAAATCCCAAAATCATATTTAATTCAATTCAGCACAAATCAACTCTCAAATAAATAAACACACTGCACCACGATGATCAGCATAAAATTTTGGTCGTCAGCTATCCCTGCTTAATTTTCAAAAAATAATTAATTAATTAATTAATTTCGAAAATTATTAAATAAATACAATAAATCCAATTTAGGCCCGTAATGCCTAATTGGAAGCCGAGATGAGCCCAGAAAATTATAGAGACTCGTTTAATAAATAATATGGCTTGTCTACTTGCTAAGTACACTAACCATTTGTCTAACATGCATAGGTAAATTCTTAATTTAATTATTCTAATATAATCTAATCTATCCATTTAATTGTACTTAATTAAATCTAATCAATCTCTAAGCATCATTAGAATATTAATGAGGGATTAGTGAGCTAAACTCACTTGTTTAACAATCTATTTGGATCAAAACGTCGCGAACGTCGCGAGGGACGTTTTTCTCCAAAGCGGGCATAAGGTTCAGGGCTCGGAAACACCTCAAAACGGCCTCCAAAGGCGGTTGGAAACCCACAATTTTTCTTGCTAATCTTGGCTGGAAATGAGGGAAAATTAGCTTGGTTTAGGCAGGAATTGATCGGGAATGAGGAAATAGGCCAAATCGGGCCTAGATGTGGACTCACGAAGGTCAAACGGGGCCAGGATAGCTTTGGGTGAGATACAATAGATCCAAAACAGCAGGTGAGAGGTGAGAGGGAAGCGGGTAGGGGCGGACGGTGTGCAGCTGGTGGCGGCGCGCGAGCAAGGCGAACGGCGGCAAGTGGCGCGACTCCGGTGGCGGCTTGGCGTGTGACAGCGTCCAGGCGATTGTAACTTCTCCTTCAGTTGCTGTGGGTGAAAATGGAGGGTGGAGAGGATGGTTTGACCGGCCAAAGGGGGGAGAGAGAGAGAGATGATAGAGATGAGGGGGACCAAGGGTCTCATTTGGCCTTAATTTCACTAATTTGTCCCCTCCTTTGCTTGTCCACCACTTCAAGACTCCATGGCTACAAATGAGCCACCAAAGCATCTCATACAACTCATGAAAATGGTCCATTTGGCTAGGGAAGGGGAACTACGAATTTGACACCAGGTGGCTTCATGGATGCTTGGTCTACTTCAATTCCACCTCATTTGCCCTTTACAATTTCAATTGATACCTCAATGCCTCAATTGCTATTTTTCCTCACCCAATAATCCATCTTGCATTTCAATTTTGTAACAAAAAATAATCATCGGCCTTTTCCAAACAAAAACGGTCCTATGCCGACTTTTTTCCAAAAAGTCTCGGGTTGCAGAAAAATCTTCTGAGATTGAGTCGATATTCCTAGAATTTATTATGACATGGCAAAATCTTCAATTTCTGAAATCATATTTAAATTCGCGGTTAATTTCACTCAAACGCGTTTTTAGCGTGACCTAGGCTACTTGGGTAGTTTTTAGAGATTTTTAGTGCAAATAACCCGTGGTCGATTTTCTTCAAGCCACAATGAACACACTCGACTCATTGATGAGTTTCGGTTGTTGTGAAAATTTCGAGAATTCAAATACGGGCGGAGAGGGTACTAAAACGACAAAAGAATCGAGTCCAGGGCCGGTCAATAATTTTCCAATTTAGTGGTGTCACTCACAATTAGCCACACATCTCGCCGAACGGATCTATTTCTAATCTCGAATCGATTTTTTAACGCGCGTTGTTGACACCTAAATTTTGGTGACCCTTTTAATTATTAGTTGCATTAAAAATTAGGGATTAATTTTAACCCCTAAAAATATTAGTTAATTAATTAATTGCATAGCATATAGTTTTAGGTGCATTTTATTTTAATTTGCATTTTATCTATTGGACCGATGGCGGATGAGTTCGAATTAGATGGATCGAGGCCCACGGCGAGGTTGGCCCAAGCCGCGTTTTTAGTAATTAAAAATTATCTCATGGGAATATGATATTTTAAAATTTTTCCGAGATATAAATCTTTTTAGATAGGGCATATGGTTAAAAATATTGCGATTTGGCCTTGAAAGATTTGGATTTAGAAAAAATCTCATCTTAATCTTGAATCCTTATCGGTATGGGATGAATTTTATGAAAAAAATATTGCGATATTCACGATTTATTTGCGAGATTTGGATTTCGAGAAAATATTTATCATAATCTTAAATTTTTATCAATAGTGATCGGTTTGTGAAAATGTATCGCGGATGTAGATTTGAAGGGGAAATCGGAAGCTTATCTCTTACCTCCTATAAAAGCAACCGTGTACGAGAACGTAGAGGGGGCTTTCTCGAGCTCTAGTTCGAAAAAGAACACACAAAAGAAGAAAAAAAAAAGTTCTTTCGTGCGGTGGCTCTTCATTCGTGCCTTTGAAAAGTCAACACAAAAAAGTGAGGTTTTGAAAGTGTGCAAAGAGAAAACAGAGAGAGAGAGAGAGAGAGAGAGAGAGAGAGGGAAAAGGTAAAAAGTAAAAAGGCAGAGGTGAGGGGACGTTTACTGTTCATCGTCTCCCTCACGCTCGCCGGCTCTGTTTTGCCTTCCACCCGCAGCCACGAAGCCCGCCGGACGCCCTCGCACCTCCACCGGCCGTGCCTGCATCGCTCAGCCGCATCGATCACCGACCCTCGGCGCCGCACCGCCGGACCCCCTCGGCCTCCGTCCCCGCACTCGCTCGGAACCTGATCTGCCGCTCCGGTCCACCAAAGCTCTGCAGACCGGACTGGAGCCAAATCTGCCCATCACCGCCCGTCGCTCCACCCGCGGCGACGCGACACCAGCAATCGCCGATCGCCTCCTCGCGACGACCCGAGCTCGAGTCGAGCCGCTCCGCCAGGCAGACCCGCGACGCCCTGTTCGACTCCGGACGCCGCCCGCACGCAAATCGCCAGAACAGGACTCAAGCCTTCCTAGTTCCGCCCCTGACCGCCCGAACCTTCCGCCCAGACGCAGCAACGCTGCCCCGCCTTCACCGGTGATCCGCTCCAGCCCGTCCGTCCGATGCCCCTGCAGCGTCTCCACCCGTGACGCCTTTGTTCCGTCCGACGAAGCTGCTGCTGTGCTGCTCCGAGGTCCCCGACGACAGAAGGCCCGAACCCAGCTCGACGCTTCCCTTTCACCGGTGCCGAGCCTCGTTGAAGACCCAGATCTGACGCTGCCCTTGCTCCGCGCCGCGACGCTCGCCCCCGATCCGGTTCTCTCACTGGACGCCGCGCCCAACAGCCCGATCCAGACGCCGGAGCTCCTCATCGCAGCCACCAGAGGCCTCCCGCCGTCCCTGCAGCGCCCCGCCGGTTGAAGCTCGTGATCCGAGCGCCCTGACGCAGCTCCCGCGACGCAGGCCCATACCGACCCACGACAATATCCTCGCCGGAGCTCCTCACCGTGCACCTGCTGTGCCCTCGCCGGAGCTCTGACGCCGGCCATCCTCCACCACGAGCTGCCAAGCCACCGTTCAAAAACAAAAGAAAAAGAGAAAAAGAAAAATCAGATTAGGTAGTTTTTCTTTTATTATTTTTATTTCTTTAATATTCTGTTTTAGTAGAATTGTTCCTAAATATGTGATTGAGATCCAAATATGAAAAAGTCCCTGAGTTAGGGATTGACAGTTCGATTTTCGCCCGAAATCCGACTCACAACTTCCTTTATAAAATCGACAATCCAATCTGCCTCAGATTTGATTCGCGATTTAAAATTAAAATTGGTCTACCCGATCTCACGCGCGAGATATGGTTCACTAATTTTGGATATCAATCTTATCTTGTTTGATTTCCATCGTCAAGTTAGTTAAGTCGAATCTTATTTTCGTAAAATAAAAAAATCAAAAATCTTAATTAGGATTAGGTTTGTTGTCATCTTGCATATTTAGGATTTGCAATCTTATTATGAATTTTTAAATAAAATAAAAAAGGTGCATTTATTTAGGTTGTTAGTTTTTTATTTGAATTGCATGTTAATTATGTGAAAATTTTAATTTCGAAATTAATTAAAAAAACCATAAAAAATCATTGTGCATATTAGGTTAGAATTGCATGCTTCATTTTAAATTTAGATCATCTTTTAAAGATAAATGGCATTTTAGATTTAGATAATGTCTTAGTTTAAATTAGGATTTAATATGACTTAATCCCTAGTTTAAATTAGATAGAATCTTAATTTAGCTAGATCATTTGAAATTTCATAAAATTTGTCTTAGGATAAATTAGTTGCAATTTCTAGGATAGATTGCATTTTTTAATAAAAAAAATGTCATATGCATATGTCATGTAGAATTAGGGCATTCTTTGCACGTCATTGCATGCTAAGATTGCATATTGTAGGTTTAGATAATTTCTCCTAAATAGATTGCATGCTTATTAGGAAAATAAAAATCATGTGCACGTCATATAGAATTAGTTTCATACAATGCACGTCATTTAGTGATTTTGTTAGGTGTATTTAATTAGAAATTGCCCGTCATTAGAATTAGGTCATTAGATTAATTTAGATTGCATATTTAAATGTTGCATTTCTTAAATTTCGAATCTCATAGAAAATACAAAAAAAATTATTTAGAATAAATCATCTCATGCTTAGAATAGATTACATGCTTAGTTGTGTCATATTGCTTAGGTCATATAGCTAAGTCATGTTGCCATGTCATATCATTTCATGTTAAATTAGTGGCATGCATTGCATATTGCATGATTTTCATTAATTAAGTGAAAACAAAACAAAAAAATTGCGTGTTAATTAGAAATCATATTTAAGACTGATGTGAATTCTAAATTAACATTGCGAATGCTTTCGTTGCTTTGAGGTAAGTTCGCATCATTTATTCATTTGCTTTCTTGAGTGTTAAATTGGTGGTTTGCGTCTGCCGCATTCACCTCACGTGTTAAGAAATTAAAATCAATTCAAGTTGCTTGCCAAACAATTCTTTTTAAGATAAAAGATAAAGGTACCGAAAGGGCGTTAGAGAAATCTAACGTAACCAAGTCCCCGTACCTTAATCTCCTGGTTCGTAGGAGTAAAGTAATTCTCCCATTATTTTACTTAGGTGTCTAATCGACCTACCATAAACTGATTAGTGGCGACTCCTAAATAAAATCAATTTGCATGTTAAGAATTCGAACCTAAGTCGCGAATTGGTATGGGGCTTGGGAGAGCCCAGAGTTAAGTCTAGGCTTAACAATCCATTAGCCAAACCCTAGGTGGTTCACACCCCGAAAAATTGGTCGCGCAGACACCGTAATGGCCACTAAAGATGAGCACGCTTGAGAAGTCGATTCCTAATCGAATTCTCAAGTTTATTGCCTTAAAATTCCTTAATAGCTTCCCTGGTTAGTCTAGTTATCTCGAGAGTGATTGGCTCTGAGAATAGCCCTATAGGCACGTCGATGAAATGCCAGATTTATTCAATAGAAAACAGAAGCGAAAATCTGGGATGTCACATGTGCTCTTTAAACTCTTTCACAATTTGGATGTACCTTTGGGTGTTAAATCAATAAATAATAAAAAAAAGTTCCCCCTAATTTCTGCAATTGTCTGTATAATTATTAATCAAAAAGATAATTATCAGTCTTTGATTCTTTTTTTTATTTAATTAAAAAAAGTGTAAAAAATGTAGGGAGAGGGCTTACCACTGGAAGAGGCCTGCAAGCGCATTTGTTGTAGGGCCAAGCGTGGTGCCCCTGGCCATCCAACGTACCGCCGCCGTGGATCCTCATACCATCGATGTACTGGAAGGTGATCCTTCAGGGAGAATGTCGATGGGGCATCGGGCGCCTTGGCCACCCCTTTGATCGTGACAATGATGAGGCCGGTGCACAGCCCCTCGAACACCACCGGTCATACCAGGTACGTCCCTAGCGGGATGTACAATCTCCTCCTATTTGCTCCTTTGTATTGACACGCTTGGCGCCACGCATCGAGAAATGCCTAGAAATAAAATAAAATAAAAAGGGAACAAAGCGTGTAGAATCATCAATTTTGTGACCATTAATGATCACGCATCGATGGAAACCTGGCGAGACGATTCCGAGATTCTATACCTTGCTATTCTCGGTCTTCCCATCCCCGACCGCGCCAAACTTCCTCACGCCGAAGACCTTCACTCGTGCATGGACGGGGTTTCTCTTCGCGAGTGCACGGGAGGGGGCCCCGTTCGCGAGCGCCGCCAGCAGCAGCACCAGTGTTGAGGAGAAGAGCAGAAAGATCTTGCGATGACGAGCTCGTGTCCATTTCCAATGTCGCGCTTCTTTGGCCTTGTGATTTGAGCATGGAATGGAGCTGACTTGTAGGGCTGCTGGCCACGGAGAAAGTGGAATAATATAGGATTCGATTAGTACTTTCCCTCATTGCGCTATTTAGTTGGATTACTTGCTCTCTTTATCTGGTGCTAGGGGAGAAAATATGGAGATTTGGTTCTAATTTGGTAAAATATGTCTGTGAAATTTAATTGAGAGCAAGATATTCGAGAAAGGCCAGAACTTTACCTAATTGACTTGGGTGGACCCTATTTTTGGGGCGGTCAGAATAGTCAACTCGTCAAGTGAAAGGAAAGTTTTCCAATGAAAATCCATCTAATAATTACAAAAGCCTTTCGTTTGTGGGTTATGTGTGCAAATGTGGTGATTTTTGCTCTTTTTCTCTCGGGAGATCGAGGCAAAGTATTGTTGGCTGTTTTGGAAATAAATCAATCCTTGTTTACATGGCTAAAGCCCTATCTACTTTGACTTATTCCATGCCGAATACACTTTATCCTCCTCAGTCTCAACAGAGCCTTCGGGATGAATTTTGTTTTGAACAATGCTATGAGAAGATCAATTTTGTCGCTAAGGTTGCATTTACAATCAGGATAAAATTCTTATATCTATTTATATACTTGAATTTATTTCTATCTTATAATATAAATTCAATATATAAATATATAGTACTTATAGTTACTATATATTTTAGTTATTTTAGTATTTTAGGTATATTAGTATAGTTTACTATTTAAAAAATTTTACCAGAGAATGATGGAAGGGGAAAAAAGAAACAAAAAAACAAAAGAGAAGAAAAATAATTAAAAATAAGCAAATAAAAATGAAGTAGGTAAAAATATAGTCTCAGCATCTCCGTTCGTGCAATTTTTATGTTCATTTACAATCATGTTATTTATACCAAATAATTGATATGATATAATGCGAACATATTTGGTTTTCTCACTGCGATTAATAAATTATGTATATGATATAGTAAAATAATTGAATTTCATATTCTATCCTACTTAGTTTTATCATAGTTAGAAATTTAGATGACCAAAATGCAAGCTAAGTTCATTAGTATCTTTGCTGCTAGAACCACGGCAGGGGAATTTTCATCTGAAGACAATTTTTTGTTTCTCTTTCTCTTTCTTCTTTCCTCTACTTTTGTGATCGCAAGCTATGACTAAGGGCAATTAGTCTAAGCAAAATCGTCTTCCAATGGAAAATGGTATACTTTCAAAGACTGTTTTACAAAATTATTTACAAAATGATGTATAAGACTTTTATTTTTCTAGTGGTGTTGGAATAGTTAAAAAGTTATATCTATACTTGCATGATAAACCGGAATTTGTTTGAAGGATTTAGGTACTCCTGTTCACGGAATCTGTTGAAGCGGAAAATTGTATATTGACTTAGTTTTTTGTTTCATAATTTATAAGGTGGTTTAGTTCGTTTTTGACGCGTGTCTTGCCATTGTCCTAAGGTCTTAAGTGAAAAAATTTCCTGCCTCATGGTCACGGCATTAGAAAAAGGCAAAGGGTAGGCGGATAAGGCAGCTATGGCTCTTCCTTTCTAGTCTATTTTACCTGTCCATGTCTCGTTCCGCGTGACATAGTTTCAAAGGTTTAAATAGCCCTTGGCAGAAGCCCCCAAACCTAGAACGAAAAACGGAAGCCTTTTGATTTACTCCCCTTTCTCTCGACAGTAAAACTCGCCCTCGGTCACTGGGCACAATGTTCGGGTCTCTCCCTTTGTTCTATCCCGAAACGCACAAAGAAAAAAACAAACTGAGAAAAAATAAGTAATTTGGACAAAACGAAAGTAAGTGGCTTAGACGAATCTTTTTTTGTCAAAAGCCTCGGATCAATCGATTGAATATCAATTAATACGTAATCAGTCGAAAACTGCTAAATTTTGCAATTAAAAGATATCCGGAAAAAAAACGAGTTGAGGGGCGGCTAATATTGGTATTATATCATATTGTAGACTCGTAATGAATTAGTCATCTCACATAAATTTTGCAATTAAAAGATATCCGGAAAAAAAAACGATTTGAAATATTTAAATAGGTCAAAAAATTAATAAATGTGACCCAATAAAAGTCGTGTTCCCTTCTATGTACAACGACACTATCAAATTCTCAAAGGATCAACTAATTCGTCAATAGTCGAGCATTTGATTTGAGAAGTGATATTTGATCATAGTTTATCTCTTTCGAAATAACATTGGAGGCCATGCCCAACAGCCGTGGTGTTTTTACGCTCTAACACCCGTGGTCGGAACAATTAGCATGCACTCATGAAGATTGATGGACTTAACGGTTCAGAATATGAAGTTAACTAGGAAAAGAAATTGCTGAAATGAGATCTTATTTCAATTGACTTGAGTCTTTCGTGAAGATTGATGGACTTAACGGTTTGGAACATGAAGTTATCTAGGAAAAGAAATTGCTAAAATGAGATCTTCTTATTTCAATTGACTTTAGTCTTTCTAGTCGAAAGAGATTGTATAAGTACATATCATGTTAGAGTATCCAATCCACAAATTTTAATTAATAAGTGGAGGGAGATCTCATATCTATAAAAAAAAAAAAAAAAACATATAAACTTTTATAGTCAAGCGTCATGTGATATATTTTAACCATCATTATGGGGGAGTTATTTTTTCTGGAGGCCGACATTCCGTAAATACATTTTGTATTTTCCTGTCCCGACCATTATTTCACTCTAAATCGGGATTTATACAAGAGGAGTTACATATACATATCCGTAAGTAATCGAATAACACTAACTACACTAAAGTCCATACGGCAAAAAATTGCATTGGGCGTTTAAATCGGCCCATTGAACTTAAAAGCCCATTTACCTCTCATTGCGTCATTTAGAATACTCATTTAGCGGACTTTGAATTAGCCATAATTTGGTCACTTTATACATCAATTGCGTAAATCAAGCTTTCCACATCCAAACAAAATACACGAAGCTTTATACTTACAATATTAATGAAATCGCTTTAACTTTCCACCTTACTTTAGCTGCCTTGGCAATCTTGCGCAAGTATAATTTGCTCACCTTTAATTTATATTATCATGTTTTTAATATTCTGGGCTCGCATGTTTCTTTCTATTATATATTAATATATGTTATTTCCCAGCTGTCGGCTGTGCGGGGTTCCCTGGGTCACCAAAATATATATATATATATATACCCTTTTCCTTATGCTTTGATCCATCCGCAATTCCAAATGGAAAAAGGAAATTGCCGCGATCAGATGAGGACAATTCTCCAAAAAGTTTATCTATGGACGCATTGTCAAGCCAACATTCCCTTACGCTGAAAGACACTGAAGATACACCGCTGAATCAGAATACTTTCTCCACTTTTCGTAAGTAATTACTCATCTAGCTGATGCGGCATAGTTAAAGTGGTAGGCAAGCGATGTTAATGCCGCGGATCATTAGTAATTATATCGGCAATACAAGCAAGACATGTGGCACAAATTGAAATTTCCTAGGGATGAGTATTGTCCGCGTTGACACCATTCAGCCAACATCCAGGAATCGATGATGTTGTCCGGGCATTAATGCCATAATTAAGGCTATTAATACTATTATATGGATGTTAGGGCCACATGACCCTTATCGAGTTGCAGTGAGAAGGCAAAAGCGCCGTTTGGTTCAACATTCCCAAAGGGCTTTCAGCCCCAAAGCCCATTAGAAAAAAATTTAGGTGTATGGTTCAGCATTTAGAGATGTCCTTGGCTAAATGTTGGCATTTGAAATGTTGAAAGTCCAAAGCAGGTCCCCACATGCTTTGGGCTTTTAACATTTCAGAAATGCAAGTCCACCTCTATTATTCATCCGTTGACTTTTTTTTTTTTTTAAACCGATCATCTTTCCCACACCCCAACCGTCATTGATCGCGACGTAGTTTCATTGGATTTTATTTTTATATTTAAAAAAACTCTTCGCAAATGTTGGGTTCGCCTTTTTTTTTGTCATTTTTATCTTTTGATAATTAATAACCCAACTTTTTATCAATACACTAGAATAAACATTAATTAACGAAGATGATTAATACTACAATAATTAAAAAAATTATTCAAAGTTGAAAACAAACCTAAAAGAACCCTAGGCCAAAAGTTGAGCTTTGCATCTAATCTATAATCAATTTTTTTAATATAATTTTTAAATAAATTTACTAATATATATCTTTTACATTACTCTCAACATGAAAATGTAAAATGTTATATAGTCATTGTTTCTTTTTTGCAATTTTAAAAATACTAAAACTAAAATACTTAATTTGGTTACACTAAAGGGTTTTTCAAATATATGTTTATCAAACAGTCTTGCATTTCCCTAAAGCACTTTTCAGTTATAGTTTACCAAACAATCTAACATTTCGGAAAACCCTTTTACCTCAAAGGTATTTGCATTCTCTCAACAGCATTTCCCCAAAGCCGAACCAAACAGGCCCAAAGTGCCCCACACGGGACGATTGACCAATAACCCTCATTTCAGATGTTTTTGCTAGTGTTGTTGACGTGGCGCCAATTAGGTGACATACTAGCATCATACGAAGATGCTTATCACGTAAGTCAGTGATGTCCTATTGGTACTTTGAAAGTGCTACCAAATAGAGATGGTAAAAGGGTTAGAGTGCACAAGTCAACCTAATTAAAAAGCTTAACTTGTCTTTTAGGTTGAGATTCTTCGTCTTCCTCCCTCACTCTCCCTTTTGAGTTTCCACCTTTCTTTGTCCTTTCAACTTTCGTTGAGGAAATATTTGACCTAAATCTCTCCCTCCCCTCCCTAATTGCTTTTTCTTTTATTTCTGTACTCTTTCAATCTAGAACTAGATTTACTGTTTTGCTACCCCAATCTTAAATTTGGGAGTTTTCTATCCTATACAATTCTTGATTTATGAGTTTTAATGAATAAATACTTTGCCATTAGTTTCAATGATATTTACAACAATTTTGATGTCAAATCTATGCTTGTTCAATGAATTTTGTTAAAAGTTTTGGTGTCTTGCACTTTGTTGACACCTAAATTTTGGCGACCCATTTAGACATTTAAAAAATTAGGGGTTAATTTTATCCCTGAAAAATAAAATCACATGGCATATAGTTTAGGAACATTTTTGTTTATTTTATTGGACCAACGGCGAGTGCAAAATTTTTCACATATTCCGTTCAGATTCTTCACACATTTAGGCAATATACACCAAATGATATATTTTCAAGCAAAAAGGAAAATTTTGGATGGGATATTTGATAAATACAAAAGGTAATATTACGCGGGGTGCAACGATATATTCGGTGGTATTTTGCATGAGCAAAATTAGAAAGTAAAATATACCACGAAGATCCAATTTTTTGGCTTATAAAAGGGACCGCGTACGGACAAAGTTGAGGAAGAGGCCACATTTATTGAATACACGGCCACAATTGAGAGCATAGAGAGAGAAGAAATCGTGAGGGGATCGGCCATGATCCACAATTGAGAAACGGCACATTGAGAGAGCTTCAAATCCACTAGTTCTAGACGAGCTCCAAATCCCATCGAGATGGCTGCTTGCTGGCCTCAAAGTGTCGTCTCTTTTGCTTGATGTCCCGAAACATCGGTGGCTCTATTTTGTCTCGAGACAACGCCTTTAGCTCCTGGTCGTGGCACCTCACGCCGAGATCTTCAAGCAGTTCCAGATTCGCAGCTTATCCGACGGATGCATACTTTAGCCAAATTGATTCTGTGTTTACGGATTAGTAGGAGTTGATCCATCGTTGGTTGAATCACATTATTGCTTCTCGAAGGTGCCGTTCCCTCGGTTGTCCAGCGGCGCAATTCACCCAACGCTAGTCCAGTGTCGACGCAATCGAGATACTCCTACAAGCGAAGTTCGACTTGCTGATACCCTTGCTGAATTTCCCATCATGGTTGCTGTTGCCTCTTCATCATGAGCTCGACGATAATCACCCGGAGGCTACCGAGAGCTCCTTGCATTGCCGTGAT
Source organism: Eucalyptus grandis (assembly GCF_016545825.1). NCBI lineage: Eukaryota > Viridiplantae > Streptophyta > Magnoliopsida > Myrtales > Myrtaceae > Eucalyptus > Eucalyptus grandis. The sequence goes on along the minus strand of NC_052614.1, from coordinate 33,192,422 downwards.
CAAGACCCTTTCATGTTCGTGAGCAACCCCTCACCCGTCGATCACCATGCCGTAAGCCACGAAATTCACATTTTACGGCAACAAATTGAAGAATTCTTGGCAAAGGAAGAACACGTGGACTTGGTCAAAAGCACCACGTCAGTTTGGAGTCCAAGTCTTCCTGAACCAACCCCATCTCTTGAAACTTTAGGCATCCATCAAAATTCATGCCTTGCGCGCACGCACGCCCTTGTTCATGTTTAAGTTTTGCTGCCACGCGTTGCCACTTTGCCCACTATTACGATTCAACGTCCCAAGCGAATCTCGGAGTTTCTTGGCCATGAGTCATCGCAAGCAACCAACCACCGGGCGCAGAGCTTCACTACGTAGCTCCAATATTTCTCTGCCAGCAAGCCTCCCAATGAATTACCTACGTTTTCAATAGTTTTGCAGGTTTCTTGGTGTCCCGTACGATAGCCCATCGAACTTGTTGTGGCCTTGTCGAGCCACGCCGAGCCTCGCCAAGCATCACTATATCGCGTCATGAGTAGCCGTTCGAAGTCCAAATTTGGAAGTATATTCGGCAATTAGGTAAAAAATCTCATCTTAATTTGATTTAAACATCATATTGCCTAGATTGATGAGATTGATATCTAATTTAAACCTTTTGAGTAAGAGGTATAATATTCATTAGGGTATATTTCCTAATTCGCAACCGCACACCGATTTTTTATTCCATCTATAAGGCTTTAGATGGAATAATTAATCACGCGGGAATGAAATTGATATATTGATCTTTAAGGCTTAAGATCAATTTATCGATTTTATTAGCGAAATAATCAAGCCGATTTGGATATTGTTCCCGATTCGAACGATGTATGATATCTTTGATGATTTTGAATGATTTGCCTTGTTAGAATATTGCATACTCTAGGGTTATTTGCATATTTAGGCAAAGCATTCTATTTATCATGAATTTCGGAAATAAAAATTGGGTTAGATTAGATGCATGTTAGGATATTACTTGTTTTAGGGTTTGCATATTTAGAATAGGAATTTTAATTTCGAATTTCATGAAAAATACAAAAAATTTCATAAGTTGAATTAGTTTTATTTTCTAGGATAGATTGCATTCTTTTAGGAAAAAGAAAGAAAAGAAAGAAAAGAAAGATGTCACATGCACATCATTAGGATTAGATTCATTAAAATGCATGTCATGTGGTAGTTGTTGCTAGGCCCATTCAACTAGGAGTTACATGTCATTAGAGTTAGGTCATTTAGTTAATATTGCATTGCATATTGCATAATTTTCATTAAATAAGTGAAAACAAAAAAAGAGAAATTGCGTGTTAATTAGAAACCATATCCAAGGTTGTTGATGTGGATTTTAAATTAACATTGCAGATGCTTTCGTTGCTACAAGGTAAGTCCTGCATTTTTCTATTTGCTTTCTTGGGTGTTAAATTGATGGATTGCACACCCGCATGATCGCCTCGCATGTTAGAGAATTAGATTTAAAATTAATCCAAGCTGCCTGCAAAACATTTTCTTTGAAATAAAAAGAAAGGTACCGAAAGGGCATTAGAAAAGTCTAGCGTAACCAAGTCCCCGAATTCATAATCTCTGGTTCGTAGGAGTAAAGTAAAACTCCGTTACTTTACTTGGGTTTCTAATCGACCCACCAAAAAATAGATTAGTGGCGACTCCTAAATAAAATCCATTTGTATGTTAAGAACTTGAACCCAAGTCGCGAATTGGTATGGGCTTGGGAGAGCCCGAGTTAAGTTTAGGCTTAACAATCCATTAGCCAAACCCTAGGTGGTTCACACCCGAAAAAAATTGGTCGCGACAGCTTGGCGACTCCACTGGGGACTTGTGTTAAAACACTTAGTGGACTTAGGCCAATTTTCTTCTTTTTGAAAATGATTTTTGTTTGGCAGCGAGGATCCCAGGTACATCCCTAACATTTAAGGTGTTAAATGTTTTTGCAGATGAGGAGATATAAGGGGAGTAGTCTTTGCTAAATCTTGTCTTGCAGGTTGGAGTTGGAAATGAATGTTTTAAATTCAAGTTATTGAAGTGCTGCTTGATATAAACTGTAGTGCATGCTTTGCATTTTTCACTACACTTTTGCACACACAACCCGCCGCCGGACCTGGGCCGCACTAGGACATTTAGGATGGTATTGAGTTGGATACGACTTCGACCGCGAGGCCGCGTAGTAGAGGTTGCCCAACTCAATCCCGAAAAGTTTTTCTTGGTGTTAAGAATGTTTACCTCTACCCGCGAGGCTGCGTCGCATTGGGGTATCATTCTTAAGCGAGCCGGAGTTAGGAGGACTTGACTTAGTATGCGAGGCTGCAACTAAGTCATCTCACCCTTTTAACTCCACCTTGTTTAGCCTTTCTAGTTAGAAATCGAACATCACACTTCATGCGCTTGTCTATGTGATTGCCGTCGTTTTACCTTGGTGAAGTAAGTCTTCTATCCCTATACTATGCAATTTACTTTTGGTCCATCCATGACAATCTAGGTTAGTCATTTAATCTAATTCATTTGTCAATTAGAAATAAAATGAGGAAATCGCCTTGCAATGAGTCATTTGCCAAAAAACTTTGGAGAATTTGTTTTCAATTCATGTTTAGGAAATTTGGTCTTGTTAGGGTGTCTATCTTTATTTTCCTAGTCCATTTTTAGGAAATGCCCTTCTTGTACGAACTTTTCATGAATAAATAAAAAATGAAAAATTGATTAGATCATTGTCATGGATTGACTTTCTATTTACCCTCATGCTTACACGTCCCCGTTCATTTGAATTAGGTGATTATGGAGCAATCCCGCTCACCCATCCGTTCACGATCAAGAGTCAAAATAACGGATCAAAAAGAGCTTATCTTGTCAAGCAAAAATGCTGCAATCTATCTTTAGTGAGAAATTGCGACTCCAAGAAGAGAGCCAAGAAGATCTTTTGAATCTTCTCATTTTCATAGGGTAGTCGAATTTGATGCCATCATGAAGAGGGTAGCGACACATCTAGATGGAAGAATATCTGACCTAAGGGGTTCACAAGATCAAGGAGGGTGAAGAATTCAAGTACACATGATTCATGGTCCTAAGTTGTTCCATTTCCTCATTTAATTAGGGGCATGCACCTTCCCTTGCATGGGAATTCTTATCGCTTTTTAGGGATTGATTTCAATTTCTTCTGTGCTTGAGCATCACATTCCAATAAATGTAATTTGATTGATAAATATCAATAGAATTACAAGTTTTGTTTTGAGGACATGATGGGGTACACCAAACTAGCCCGGTGACGATATCCAACAATGAAAAGAAAATATCATCCAAGGAGAATTCTGAGGACTAGGCTTCTTCATGCTTCCTCATCCAAAAAATTCCAAAAGAACAAAAAAAAAAAAAAAAAAAGATCATTTTTCAAGCCATTTCCAAAAAGCATGCATTAGGTTACCCTTGTTTGTTTTTCTAACTCATTTACTTCATGTCTTAGAGCATAACAGAGAGGCATTTGAAAATAACGCGTCAATTTCCAATGATAGTGGGCCCATTGATTTGGGAACATACATCCGAGAGGAAAAATAGACGTGGGGGCAAATGATCATTTCCTAACTGATCTTGATGACATCTCCCAAGAGTGAACAAAATCATCTTGATTCTAAAGTGTGATATGTGGCACATCTCATAACAGTTTGTGTGAGATGTCATTCTCGAAGGCCAAATGAAGTTTCTCATTTCCATGAGAAAATAATGGAACAAATCAAAAGAGGATAATCTGTCTTGGATGAAATGGATACATTGTGTTCATGAATATAATTAATTCTGGAATTGATACTCTGTTCTTTTCCTTGCAGATGACGAATTGGGACACTATGGATTCTAGTAGTGACATGACTGAGACAAAATCTCGATCCGAGCCAAAATGGTTATGCAATTTGAATTTACTTTGATGATGCATAATATCCTATTCATGCACGTTGTTCTGTGTAGGGGCAAAAGCCAGATTTCATTGAATCAAAGATCGGATTTTTCATCCTTGATTGATCAATTTATATGTTTGTTCCCTTTTGATAGGGGCAATCCAAGGACACCCATTGCTGAGACAGTCCCTTCGTGGGACATTTCATTGAATGAATGCTTGCAATCATGTTTTCGTACTTATGAGAGAATTTTTGAGTATGGTAAACTGTTTGTTTGAAGCCACAAAAGCTTTTCATGCTTAAAGTTGTTGAACTCTTTTTAAAAGAGAATTTTCATAGTGATTTTACCTATTTAATTCACCAATTTCATGTGGAAATTTATCAAGATAGACAACTCAATGGAGTGACATCAATGTTTAAGAATGCTAAATGAGACGTATCAGGATGATGAAAGGCAAACCCTATCCTATACACAGTCCCTTACTTATACACTTGATACACTTATGAGATGAGTGTAGGAAGTTCCATATCTACAAGGTAAAGAGTTCTCTCGCAAAAGGTACGATGACCGAAATGATGAGGGGCTATTCATTTCTCTATCCCAAACACTACAGGTGATCCATTGCTTAACCACTTTGAGCCTTATACACTTGTGAAGAATTTTTTCAAATTACCCCTGTCAAGAACCACCCCACATCGGGGCAAACTGGGAGGTAAGACAACACCATGATGTGAAGAAAATGGATTGAAATTTTCTTACTCTCACTTGCATCAATCTTCTAGTCATGCTATTACATTGAATTCATATGGTAATTTAAGTGCCTTAGAAAGACGAAGAGCAGTTCTTTCTCTATCGTATACACTTTTATCCATTGCATAGCCCATTTGAGCCTATAAATTCATTTCACATTAAACCCAGTTGGTGATCATCCCCCACACTGGGGCAAGGCAAAAGGTAGATGAAGACCCTGAAAGTTCAAATGTCATTCAAAGTGTAATTCCTTGACGCATTGTGCATAAGAATTGAAATCAAAATAGAACTAAGGGGCATGAAAAAGCAGTGTGCCTGGTAAAAGCAAGGCCAATGCCCATGAAAAGAAGTAAAAAAATGCATGAGAACTGGGGGTATGAAAAAGCAGTGTGCCTGGTAAAAGCAAGGCCAATACCCATAGATGAAAAAGAGAGTCAATATAGGTGACTGTCAATTGCAAGAATTGAATTCCAATGGAGCAATACTTAAAGAACTCAAATGCTGAGTTTTTATAATCAATGGGGCACTTCATGAAGACAATCCCCGATGGTGAAAATGAAAACTGGTGGCAATGCCAAGATGATCATCAGCTCTCACCCTTTACACACATTTTGAGCCTAATGATCCTTTCATTTCTCAACCCATGAACCTAGCCTACGTTACGTCATTTACAAAGTCTCTTCAGATTAAGGCATTTGAATTAACATAGGAGTTCATATGTTTATAAGCATCGCTTGAAGAAGTGCGAGCAAGATTATTTCTTTCTCATTTTTGCAGGGTTCTTGACTTGTAAACCCGGAGATGATTACAAAATTGTTCTTTCAATTGCCTTGACTCAAAGAGTCCCTTTGTTAAACCGTTGACCAAGCCCACATTACGGTCCTTATTAAAGACCTCTCATTGGTAAGGTTGTACGTTTTGCGAGAATACTCGGACCCTTGTTGGTATGATGATAATGAGATGAAGTGATTCTCACAAAATAGCCTCTAAATGAGAGTGAGTGAAAGTCCTTTCTAACTAAAGGTCCCTCATTTGGTATTCTTAGGAAATCCATGTCATGAGTGAAGATTGTCTTGAATGATAATTCTCTCCAGTGGAAATTTGGGTGATGCAAAGGTCATTATGCATGAACCCCGATTGAGTTGATGAAAACCTCACTAAATTTTGAAATGTGCATTCTAGAGTAGCTCAGATTGTCTATCTCTTTGAGGAATGCATATCAGTTTTTGCTTTAAATCATGTATGACAGGTAATTCAAGTTCCTTTCAGAATGTTTCATGATATTAGGAGATGAAAAACCTCCACCATAAGGTGAAAGACCTCCACAGGAAAGCTAAAAACCAAAAGACATTTTTCTCCAAGAATCAGAGATATCACCAGGTAAGTATATCTCTACCGTACTCTAAAATACTTGTCATTGTGCAGGTATTCTCTCTCAAGTGCATCGACACTTGACTTGGTCAAGCTGTCCAGTTATATCGACCTGGCGTGCTTTCGTAGCCCAGAGTCCCCCTCTTTATTGACCTGGCGTGCTTTCATAGCCCAGAGTCTCTCTTTATTGACCCGGCGTGCTTTTGTAGCCTGGTGTCCATTTTATCGACCTGGCGTGCTTTCGTAGCCCAGAGTCCTTTTCACCGACACTCAATGGAGTTGTCCCCCAAAGATTCTTCCTCCAGATTCAATCTGATTAAGGCGACCGAAGAATGGTTCGGGTCCTGGTCGGATGATTTCTGTCGCAAGGTTGGGCGATCGAAGAATGGTTCGGGTCCTAGCCAAGCAAAACCTCAATCTAGGCGACCGTAGAATGGTACGGGTCCTAGACAACATTTATTGCTCTAACAGGCGACCGTAGAATGGTACGGGTCCTGGAAAAGCAATTCCCTCATTCAGGCGACCGTAGAATGGTACGGGTCCTGGAAAATGAATCCCCCGTTTAGGCGACCGTAGAATGGTACGAGTCCTAGACAAAACATTTCTGTCGTCTTGGGCGACCGTAGAATGGTACGGGTCCCGGGAAAGCAGTTCCTTACAAAACATTTCTGCCATATTGGCGACCGTAGAATGGTACGGGTCCTGAGAAAGCAGCTCCTTTTTGCCATACTGGGTGACCGTAGAATGGTACGAGTCCTAGGAAAGCAGCATCTTCACAAAGTCATGTTACTATTCTAGGCGACCGTAGAATGGTACGGGTCCTGGACGGGTAACACTCACTATCTCGAATTACTTTATCCTCCTCGAAGGTAAGTTATCCCAGGTAGGTTCATCTATCATTTGCATTAGCATTTCCATGCATCATATAAATTGCATTAAAAAATGGAATTCATGTTCCAACAAAAAATCATTCACTGCATGTGCATGGTCAAAATTTAGGTCTCAATTTGTCTTTAAAGGCAACCTCTACGAGCTCACCTTCAAAGAGGGGCAGCTGTTGACACCTAAATTTTGGCGACACATTTAGACATTTAAAAAATTAGGGGTTAATTTTATCCCTGAAAAAATAAAATCACATGGCATATAGTTTAGGAACATTTTTGTTTATTTTATTGGACCAACGGCGAGTGCAAAATTTTTCACATATTCCGTTGATTCTTCACACATTTAGGCAATATACACCAAATGATATATTTTCAAGCAAAAAGGAAAATTTTGGATGGGATATTTGATAAATACAAAAGGTAATATTACGCGGGGTGCAACGATATATTCGGTGGTATTTTGCATGAGCAAAATTAGAAAGTAAAATATACCACGAAGATCCAATTTTTTGGCTTATAAAAGGGACCGCGTACGGACAAAGTTGAGGAAGAGGCCACATTTATTGAATACACGGCCACAATTGAGAGCATAGAGAGAGAAGAAATCGTGAGGGGATCGGCCATGATCCACAATTGAGAAACGGCACATTGAGAGAGCTTCAAATCCACTAGTTCTAGACGAGCTCCAAATCCCATCGAGATGGCTGCTTGCTGGCCTCAAAGTGTCGTCTCTTTTGCTTGATGTCCCGAAACATCAGTGGCTCTATTTTGTCTCAGACAACGCCTTTAGCTCCTGGTCCTGTGGCACCTCACGCCGAGATCTTCAAGCAGTTCCAGATTCGCAGCTTATCCGACGGATGCATACTTTAGCCAAATTGATTCTGTGTTTACGGATTAGTAGGAGTTGATCCATCGTTGGTTGAATCACATTATTGCTTCTCGAAGGTGCCGTTCCCTCAGTTGTCCAGCGAGCGCAATTCACCCAACGCTAGTCCGGTGTCGACGCAATCGAGATACTCCTACAAGCGAAGTTCGACTTGCTGATACCCTTGCTGAATTTCCCATCATGGTTGCTGTTGCCTCTTCATCATGAGCTCTCGACGATAATCACCCGGAGGCTACCGAGAGCTCCTTGCATTGCCGTGATCAAGACCCTTTCATGTTCGTGAGCAACCCCTCACCCGTCGATCACCATGCCGTAAGCCACGAAATTCACATTTTTACGGCAACAAATTGAAGAATTCTTGGCAAAGGAAGAACACGTGGACTTGGTCAAAAGCACCACGTCGGTTTGGAGTCCAGGAGTCTTCCGAACCAACCCCATCTCTTGAAACTTTAGGCATCCATCAAAATTCATGCCTTGCGCGCACGCACGCCCTTGTTCATGTTTAAGTTTTGCTGCCACGCGTTGCCACTTTGCCCACTATTACGATTCAACGTCCCAAGCGAATCTCGGAGTTTCTTGGCCATGAGTCATCGCAAGCAACCAACCACCAGGGGCGCGAGCTTCACTACGTAGCTCCAATATTTCTCTGCCAGCAAGCCTCCCAATGAATTACCTACGTTTTCAATAGTTTTGCAGGTTTCTTGGTGTCCCGTACGATAGCCCATCGAACTTGTTGTGGCCTTGTCGAGCCACGCCGAGCCTCGCCAAGCATCACTATATCGCGTCATGAGTAGCCGTTCGAAGTCCAAATTTGGAAGTATATTCGGCAATTAGGTAAAAAATCTCATCTTAATTTGATTTAAACATCATATTGCCTAGATTGATGAGATTGATATCTAATTTAAACCTTTTGAGTAAGAGGTATAATATTCATTAGGGTATATTTCCTAATTCGCAACCGCACACCGATTTTTTATTCCATCTATAAGGCTTTAGATGGAATAATTAATCACGCGGAATGAAATTGATATATTGATCTTTAAGGCTTAAGATCAATTTATCGATTTTATTAGCGAAATAATCAAGCCGATTTGGATATTGTTCCCTGATTCGAACGATGTATGATATCTTTGATGATTTTGAATGATTTGCCTTGTTAGAATATTGCATACTCTAGGGTTATTTGCATATTTAGGCAAAGCATTCTATTTATCATGAATTTCGGAAATAAAAAATTGGGTTAGATTAGATGCATGTTAGGATATTACTTGTTTTAGGGTTTGCATATTTAGAATAGGAATTTTAATTTCGAATTTCATGAAAAATACAAAAATTTCATAAGTTGAATTAGTTTTATTTTCTAGGATAGATTGCATTCTTTTAGGAAAAAGAAAGAAAAGAAAGAAAAGAAAGATGTCACATGCACATCATTAGGATTAGATTCATTAAAATGCATGTCATGTGGTAGTTGTTGCTAGGCCCATTCAACTAGGAGTTACATGTCATTAGAGTTAGGTCATTTAGTTAATATTGCATTGCATATTGCATAATTTTCATTAAATAAGTGAAAACAAAAAAAAGAGAAATTGCGTGTTAATTAGAAACCATATCCAAGGTTGTTGTTGTGGATTTTAAATTAACATTGCAGATGCTTTCGTTGCTACAAGGTAAGTCCTGCATTTTTCTATTTGCTTTCTTGGGTGTTAAATTGATGGATTGCACACCCGCATGATCGCCTCGCATGTTAGAGAATTAGATTTAAAATTAATCCAAGCTGCCTGCAAAACATTTTCTTTGAAATAAAAGAGAAAGGTACCGAAAGGGCATTAGAAAAGTCTAGCGTAACCAAGTCCCCGAATTCATAATCTCTGGTTCGTAGGAGTAAAGTAAAACTCCCGTTACTTTACTTGGGTTTCTAATCGACCCACCAAAAAATAGATTAGTGGCGACTCTAAATAAAATCCATTTGTATGTTAAGAACTTGAACCCAAGTCGCGGGTGGTATGGGCTTGGGAGAGCCCGAGTTAAGTTTAGGCTTAACAATCCATTAGCCAAACCCTAGGTGGTTCACACCCGAAAAAAATTGGTCGCGACACACTTGTTAAAGTGTTTGCTTTCATAAGTGTCAAATTTGAGCTTATTCAATCTATTTATGTTGTCTCTATATGATGATAATGTTGGCGATGGCGAATCTAAATGTATAGCAAAGCTGTAATTACTAATTAAAATCTCAACGTACACTTATCATTGATGATGATGTGTGACTTAGTGATCGGATTTCTTCAAAACTTTCTCACAAATCACCCACTGAAAATGGCTTTGCCCCCCTTTAATTTGGCTGCGTCAGACGTGGATGTACAAGATCAGAGATTGGAGGAGTCTGAGGCGTAAGAGTGGAGAACGGGGCTCAGATCGATGTCAAAAGTGACTCAAAAGTTGCATTTGTTACCTTCTTTTGAACCCCTTTATCTTTCCAATGTTTGAAAATTTGGAGCCTCTCCCTGACCCCCAAAACCAAACCTTTTCTCGAGCCCCGGAGTGCCTTCAAAGTTGGTCCCACCTTTGATGGTGGATTTATCCTATGAGAATCCCATCTGGTGCGGGGGCTATTGGATCACTTAATAAATGATTAATTAAAAAAATTCACGACTTTTGAGTTCATCGATCGCTTGTCTTGTATGTATCTAATTGTGGCCTTGAAAATCGAATTACTCCTCTGCTAATGTGCTTTAAAAATGGTCAGAAAAGAACCGCCTCCCAGTAGTAGCATCGATTCTTGCGTACTTAATAATTGTTTTTTGATATGAAAAAGGGGCTAAAGCCGTAGTATTTTTCTTTTATCACGTAATAAAAAATAAAGTAACTTTGTAAGAGATGATAGAAAAAACTAGTGTGGAAGCACTTATCAATTCCAAAATTAGCAAATCGATTAGTAGAGCGATTTCTTTATCAAAAGTTACGCTGTACTTTACACTTAAAGTGAGAGCACAACAATCTTGTGATATCACCACCCGTGGTGGCGACGTAGTTGGTTGAACACTTGTTCCTTTCGCGAGAGGTCTAATATTCGACTCCCTGCGTCGTCTGCCTTGTTGGAAAGGAACTCACGACTTACCTAGCTTTAGGGTTTATCTTGCTGGGCTGCCGGCTTACAGAGGCTCCCTGGGTTACAAAGAAAAAAAAAAACAATCTTGTGATATCTTTGAGCAAAATAGAGTCAGTAAGCTAATTTTATCAATCACAAATACTAGAATAAGAAGACCAATGATGGCTTTAGAGTCATCAATCATAAGCTCCGGGCTAATAAGATCACTGATGACTTAATTAATAATTTAAGTATCTATGAATTTATGCAAGACATCATATTTTTGCAAAACCTAATTTAACTTTGTCCATGCTATTATTCAAAACAAAGAGAACTTTGCAAAGATCTCGATTTTCTTTCCCAACTATCTTTAGTTACTTATTTCACAAACATTGTATCCATAGAAAAATGAGGTCAGTTATTTAATTCTATTTTATCATTATACGTTTTCAGTGTTAATAGTGTGTGTTTTTTTTTTTTTTGGAAAAAAAAACACCTCATTTTCAAAGAAATTATTTTTCCCTGCTTACTAATTATTTGCAACATACTATGCGCATGAATGTTCAGAAAATTAATTCATGGAAAAATATTTTACTTAAACAAACATGCCCTAAAATTCGAATCTCTTCCATCTGCCCAAGAACAACTTCCTAAGAAAAGTTCAACTTCTAATATTTTTACATATCGTGTGCATATCCAAGGCTTGTGCGCATTCACTAGTAAAGATAAGATCTAATTCAACTATTGTCTAGACCTATATTTCACTGCACTCGATACAAAATACCTCTTAGACAACAAATATATCAAGATAAATACTAGATACCATCACATAAAGACCGAGAAGGCAACAAAGTTGAGGGAGAATATTAATTATCTAGAGTGGATATTGGATATTGATCAACAAAATCATAAACTTTAAAAAAGCACCATAAAATAAGTTTTTCTGACAAGGTTATATTTGTGGACCAAAGACTCTGATTTCTCTCATCCTAGGTGGGGGATGCAGCTGATAATTTACCTAAAGCAAAGTTTATGAGGTGAAACAAAGCATATATCATCTTTATCCGACTATGATGTATTACATTGAGAGAGAGAGAGAGAGAGAGAGAGAGAGAGATCAAACGATATAAAAGCCTAGCTGGTGATTCTTCTTTATTGTCCTGGGAAGGCAAGGAAGATGCAATTTGCAGAGGCCGGAGCAAAGGTTAGCGGCGGATGGCAAAAAAATAGGAAATTAAATCAAAGTTATGATATAAAAGAAAAACTGATGGTTTCTTTTTTTCTCAAGTTTCCTCAGCTCAATCAAAAGTGGAAAAGAAATTATCATCCCGACAAGAATATACGATGCGTATGTGAAAATAGAAACAGAAAGAATCCCTCTCCGCTCATCTCCTCCCGCCGAAAAGCCAAAATGTGTATGAAAATAGAAAAAACTTTACTCAGAATCCTTTGTTATTTCTTTCTCCACTTTTTCTTTTCACTCATTATATATGCATCAGCGCTCTCATCGCAAGCTACAATCGCAACCTCACTTTACTGATTGTCGAGTCTTTTCCTTGAAGGGAAGAACCCAAAAGGACCGAGCCAGCGGAGGAGTCAAAAGCTGTTGTACCTTCGAGAATGCTTCGCATTACTTGGTCCTGCATTGTCCTTGTATGCTGTTCGTTCACTCTCCATGCACTCAATCTCAATGCAACTTCTTCCTCTTCTTCTTCTTCTAAAATCTTGGTCCACCCACATCAGCATCCTGATCCACAAGCTGTAGTTCATGACGTGAACAGGTAATTACGGGAGCAGTTTCTGTTCAGAAACAAATTTTTATGTTCATGTTCCTTGGTAACTGTATAATTTTTTTTCTCGGAATATAAATGCAATAAATATGACCCCAAAATTCATTTTTACTTAGAATTTCTTTTAATTTTTTAATAATTTTATAACATTTTTCACTCTCTCTCTCTCTCTCTTTCTTTTTTCGCCTTTTTTCCTTTTATTCTTTTCCTCTAGCCGGCGACCATGGAAAGTGCTCGCGGTATCACTGACAAATAAAATACTGCCATTTGGTAGCAATAATATTGTAGTCTTCTTTGCATTTCAATTTAGACTTAGCCAAGGATATTAAATTTCAAAAGAAATCCTTGGAATCAGAAGGCGAGCAATTTTCGTGCAGGAGGGTGAATGAATCCGTCACTAGAAGGCAGCTGCTTGTGGTCCAAGTAAGGGACCAGTGCTTGACGGGCAATCCAATCGATGACTGCTGGCGGTGCGATCCGAACTGGGAATCGAACCGCGAACACCTAGCCGACTGCGCGATTGGGTTCGGCCGTGAAGCCCTGGGAGGGCGGGGCAGCAACGTCTACGTTGTGACAGACCCATCTGACCCGGACCCAGAGAACCCGCCCCCTGGCACGCTCCGCTACGGTGTTGTCCAAGCCGGACCCCTATGGATCATCTTCTCTGGTAGTAAACTGGCGAAATCATCCACAATCGAGCACACCCATGTCATTTACACAAGTGCATGCTTCTGTGGAATTTGTCTATTATGTGCTCTGTTTTCTACGTTTACATCAAGTACTTACACTCAATCAAAAGAAAAGAGAAAGATCAAGTACTTAGGACAGTAGACCTTGGGTTAATATCAAATACTATGAAAAGTTACTAGGATAATGTGGGGACTCGGGGTGAGTTGCGAAATTTCCCTCAGCGAAACAGGAATATGAAACTCAATTTCGTATAGACAAGGTAGATTATTTAGGCATAGAGAAATTTAGACAAGATGAAATCCTCAGGACAAAGTTTGACATACCTGCTAAACCTGCTAAACTGGTTCAACATTTTTCTGTTTTTCCACCTAGGAAATATGGTAATCAAACTCAGGTATGAGCTTCTTATCAGCAGTTTCAAGACCATTGATGGCCGAGGAGCCAACGTGCATATAACAGGTCTCGGTTGTTTGATCATTTATGACGTCACCAACATCATCATCCACAATGTGCACATTCACCATTGCAAGCCTTCTGGGAATGCCAAGATCCGGATCAGCCCGACGCAAGTTACCGAGAGGGGAAGATCAGATGGCGATGGGATATCCGTCTAAGCATCATCAAAAATTTGGATTGACCATTGTTTCCTGTCGTATTACACAGACGGTCTGATCGATGTCACTGAAGGATCTACAGCAGTCACATTATCCAACAACATGTTCACCCACCATGATAAGGTGATGCTGTTGGGTCACAGTGATGATTTCACGGCTGACTCAGGGATGCAAGTGACCGTCGCATTCAACCACTTTGGCGAAGACCTAAAGGAGAGGATGCCACGGTGCCGGTTCGGGTACTTTCATGTTGTGAACAATGACTACACTCAGTGGGGGATGTATGCTGTTGGAGGGAGCTCCCATCCTACCATTAATAGTCAGGGGAATCGGTATGTCGCGCCGCAGGATAATAACAACAAGGAGGTAAACTTTAAAATATCTTATCTGCATTATTTGATTATGTAGAAATTGTTTTGTGAGATCGAATCATCTAGAACCTGCATAATCAGCCTCCTTCAATCGGGTAAGTTAGTGAAGCAGGTCTTTGCACATGAGCTTTTACTGGGTGCTACTTTCGTGTTCGTAAAAGTTAAGGGAAAAAAGATCATCTAGAGTGTCTTGATAGACTGGATATGATTATCTTTCTACATTATCTTGCCAAACTACAGAATAATATACTTCCGATGTAAAAACTTTCCTTTTAATAGATAAAGAAACATCATGTCAAAATGTACGTAATGAGTCCCAGTAACTGCTTTGAACTATCATTTAGTGAGTTCGGTAGAAGAAGCCCAGATGATCAATATGTTTGCCGCGTTATGCCCGATTATTACTTACATGTATTGGAAGAAATAGGTGACAAAGCGAATGGACACAGATGAGAGCGAGTGGAGGAAATGGAATTGGAGATCGGAAGGTGATCTGATGGTGAATGGTGCCTTCTTTGTGACCTCTGGTGCAGACATGAGCCCCCAGTATGCTGAAGCCTCTAGAATGTCGCCCCTGTCGGCAAGCTACATTGATCAGCTAACTGCGACTGCTGGTGTCTTAGTTGAACAGAGGTAAATCTCGGTGTCTGTTCCCTTAATTGCAACTTCAATTGGTTCGTCACGTTTTAATCTAACCCATCAAAGCACAAGCAAATAACTCTGGATGCGCCCATCTATGATTTAGAGGTACTGTTGTAATCGCTTATTTCACCAATCACCTTGGATAAGATACTATGAGATTAATTTGATCATCAGCAAGAAGTATAGATTTTAGTCTCCTGAACACGCAATTCAAACTTCTATGCACAATGCTGCCTTTCTTGTTTTGAATCCATCTTCGTTCTTTTAGGAGCCATAGGTTCACTCAGATCTGTCACTCTACGCTTGAGGATTCATGTGTGGATTATGCTACTCTTGGGTGATCACCTCAGTAAATATTTCAATGCCATGAAAACCTTCAGTTCTTTGTCTATGGTAAAATCATTTATGTTGTTATTCTTGTGGATAGGACTAAGGACTAAAAGCATCCACCCTTCTATTCACCTAGTTCCTTTTTCGGCCAGTGCATTTAGTGTCTGTACAACAAGAGCTATTATTGTCATTTTAATTTCTTTCGCTGGTTTATGTTTCTTCTGTTTACTCAGCAGGAGTGACGCCGGGACTGTGACCAATCCCTCAAGCGGCGGTGGGATTGTGACGAATCCTGCTGCTCCCGGGTCAAGCGGTGGGACTGTGACGAATCCCGTGTCATGTGGCGGAGATGGAAGCTCTTGCTACCCCGGGCTAGCACCAACAACCGAAATTGACCACGGCATCGACTTTGGCTCCATATATAATAGCGAGGCTAGGACGCCCCTTGTCCCAATGACCTTGGTCATCTTATCTGTCATAGCCATTGTAGCATTCTTACATCGAACTTGCTCCTAATGCTGTTGGATATATTATTAATATAGTCCAAAATAATATGTTCACATACAAGCCCAATAGGTAAAAACATGGTTATTTTGGTCCATATGGGCCGAATCCCAATAACGTGCATATAAAAACTCTAGGGTTTCCCTATGCTTGAGGTAACATTGTTGAGCGTTCCAAACTTGACGTCTCTTGGTGTAATACTTCAAGCAACTATCTTTTCTCTCTCAAACCTATTACCTCCAACAATCCTGAAGTATTAAGTTCGTGTGTCGGATTTGAGCGAGTAAAGTGTCTTCTTGAAGATTTCGTCAAGACGAACTCGCGGCTGTAATTTACTTTCGATCTCGACGGTGATATTGGCCGGGATCTGAGTTTGAAGATTCGGGTGACCGAAATCTTTGTTTCAAAGACCCAAAAATTATAGCCAATTTTAGAGGGTGAAACCACTTGGGCTTTGTTCTACTCATCGATACGAACGTTTTAAGTGGTCACTCGCATCAATCGGAGGTCGGACGGAGAAGTTACGGCACCCGGAAGTTTCCATCTGAATTTCTAGCGAATTTCGGGGGGCGAAATTTTTCAGCGAGTTTCAGCGACAAGGGCAGTCCATCTTAAGGTTTTTGGGCGCTCCAGATCCGTTTTTGGGGTTTTTTTTTGGGCAAATTCCATCCCTACAGAGCGGTTTGATCAAGGTTAGGGGAGTTATTCAACTTTGTTGCTCTGAGGACTTCAAGGTGCATTTTTTCTAACACTTTGCTTTGATTAAAATGGCAAAGCGTAGTTCCTATGATATTATAAAGTTGCAATCTTTTGATGTTACTGAATTTCATGGCTGGAAATTACATGTTCAATTTGGCATGAAAGAACGTGACATATTCTATACTGTATTGAGCGATTTTGCATCTACCACTGAAGATGTGAATGAATATCAGTGGAACAAAGATGAGGACTTTTGTAGAGATTACTTGTTGAACTCTCTAAATCCTAATATGTCTATGACTTATAGTGAGTATAAGACGGCGAAAGAGATATGGGATCACTTGAACGCTCAGTTCCAAAAACAAGAGGGGCTATCTAAAACTCTCATAGCGGAGAAATTCTTTGACTTTAAATTCACTATGAATTCAAGCATCACCTCTCAGTTAGTTGAATTTGAGAACATGAGGAACAAGCTGAAAGATGATAATTCTAATATGTCCGATAATCTCTTCGTCGGTCTTGTGTTGAGCAAATTGCCAACTGAATGGAGTTCTTTCAAGACTGAAATGCACAGACTGAAGGTACAGATGGGACTGGATGAATTAAAGAGGTATATTCACATTGAGGATCAAAATATCACTAGGAAGAGTTTGGAACAAGTGGGACAACAAAAGTCAGTTGCCAACTTAGTTTCACACTCCAATAAACCTCAGAAAAAGTCCAAGTCACCAAAAGGTGAATTATCTTTATAGTTAGAGGCCAAAAAGACTATCTTCAAAAAGAAGAAGAAGGGCAAGTGCCATAACTGTGGAAAGTGGGGTCACTAGGCAGTAGAGTGTAGGTTGCCGAAGAAGCCAAATAATGACACACCACATAATGAGGCCAATATGCTAATTAGAGGATCTGAGCCTCGAGCTTTCATTGGAATGATGAAGAATGGAAAGGCCAGCGTCTCTTCTAAGTGGTGGTTGGATAGTGGCGCTACTTGTCATGCTACAAATGACAAGAAATTACTCACTGGTGTCACAGAACTGAAAGATACTGTGGAAAATTGCAATGGTGTTGAGACAAAGGTGACTCATGTTGGAACTGCAAATTTGGTGCTTTTTTCAGGTAAATTACTAACTCTGAAACATGTTAGAGTAGTACCTTTACTTAAGAAGAATTTGATATCTATGAGTTTACTTGATAAAGTTGGTATGTCTTTTTCAACTATGAATGGTAGAGTAACTTTATCTGTTAACTCATATTATTTTGGTTGTGCATTCATGGTTAATGGTATGTATAGGTTGAGTTTAAATACCGATAGCATAAATCATGTGAATTTTACTTTGATTGATCCAAAATTGCTACATAGTAGACTTGAGCATGTGAATTGCAGGAAAATGTAACATTTAGCTAAACCTCACAACATTCCATTAGATACTTCTATTCGATTTAATAAGTGTAAAGTGTGTGCACAGGCTAAAATCACTAGAAAACCATTTAAATTGGTTTCTAAAAGCACACAACTTCTTGAGCTAATACATTCTGACATTTGTGATTTTAGAAATTACATTACTAAAGGTGGTCGGAAGTATCTAATAACATTCATAGACGATTTTTCTAGATATTGTCATGTCTATTTGTTGAAATCGAAAGATGAGGCTTTTGAAAAATTTAAGATTTTCAAGTCTAGAGTAGAAAATCAACTCAACTTGAAAATTAAGAGGTTTAAGAGTGATAGAGGAGGAGAATATACTATGTCAAGGTTCAAGGAATTTTGTGCTTCAGAAGGTATAATACTTGAAACTACTGCTCCTTATTCACCCCAATCAAATGGTGTTGCAGAGCGTAAGAATATAACGTTAACTGAAATGTTAAACTCTATGTTACTTACAGCCGGCATGCCTTCCTCCGACTGGGGAGAAGCAGTTTTAACTGCTAATCACATCTTGAACAGGTTGCCGCACTCTAAGTTGTCCATGACATCTTATGTGATATGGCATAAGCGCCCTTGTAGATATGATACTCTTAAGACTTGGGGCTGTATTGCTTATGTAAATATACCAGATCCTAAGAAACCTAAGGTGGGATCTAGAACTATTACTTGTGTATATCTAGGTAGTGCAGAAGATAGCACTGCAAATAGGTTTTTAGATCTATCTACTAACATAGTGATAGAATCTAGAGATGCAGTGTTCTTTGAAAACAAGTTTATCAGAGATCAAGGCTTGAATGTTTCTGGATCTACAGATATGATTTCAGAATCTCCTGTAGAATCTGAAATAGGCCCTTCTAACACTAATTCCACACAGTTGGCTATTGAACCAATTCCAGTAAGAGTATCTACAAGAGAGAGAATTCCCAAAAGTTTTGGTGAGGACTTTGTTGCGTACCATCTTGAGGATGATCCATTCTCCTATCAGGAAGCAATGAGATCTAGGGAATCTCTACTGTGGGCAGAAGCCATAGATGATGAAATGAGATCTCTGCTGTAGAATCACACTTGGCAACAAAAGGGGCTAAAGCTATATGCTGTAAATGGGTGTTGAAGAAGAAACTGAATAGTGATGGATCAATAGCTAGATACAAAGCACGTTTAGTAGCTAAATGCTATAAACAACAGAGTGGAATAGACTATTTTGATGTCTATTTACCTGTGTGTCATCTATCAATTATAAGAATTCTTCTTGCTTTGGCATCTATTGAACACTTTGTAGTGCATCAAATGGATGTAAAAACAGCTTTCTTAAATGGGGATTTAAATGAGGAAATTTACATGGAACAACCGGAAGGATATGTTATGAAAGGTCTTGAGGACAAAGTTTGTAAATTAAATAAATCCCTATATGGTCTTAAACAAGCACCTAAGATGTGGCATCTTAAATTTGATGAAGTGGTAAAGAGTTATGGCTTTCAATCTAGTTATTCAGATAAATGCCTTTACCATCGTTCTTTGTCAAATAAGATAGTCATCATTTGCTTGTATGTTGATGACATGTTAATTCTTGGTTCCGATCATTTTGTAGTGAGTGACGTGAAAGCTACTTTAGCTAAAGAATTTGACTTGAAAGATCTTGGTATTGCTAATATCATTCTTGGCATGAAAGTAAGCTTTGAACGGCAAGTCATCTCCCTTAGCCAGACTCATTATATTGAGCAGCTACTTTCTACTTGGGGATACGATAAGTGTAAACCGAGTGAGACACCATGTGATTATAATAATAGACTAAGTCCTAATGAAGGGATTAGCGTGGATCAGTTAAAGTACTCGAAACTGATTGGTAGTCTCATGTATGCTCTTTATTATTCTGGTTATCCTAGACCCGACATAGCCTTTACAGTTGGCATGCTGAGTCGTTTTACTAGTAATCCTAGTAAAGAGCATTGGAATGCCCTCAATAGGCTAATGAGATACCTTAAAGGTACTAAAGATTATGCTCTTTATTATTCTGGTTATCCTCCAACTTTGTGGATGGATATTACGATGCCTCATGGTGCTCGATATTGGAAATAGTAAGTCCACTAGTGGGTATGTATTCACTTTGGGTGGAGCTGCTATTACTTGGAAATCCAAACGACAGACTTGTATTGCATTATCGTCTATGGAATCGGAACTTTTTGCTTTAGCCTCAGCCGGTGAAGAGGCAGAGTGGATAAAGAATCTGATTATGGATATTCCTTTGACTCGGCTAAAGATTAATTCTTTAAGCCTATTCTGTGATAATCAAGCAGCTATCCAAGTCGTCAAGAATTCTCTCTTTAATTCAAAGAGAAGACATGTGAGGCGAGACATGCGTTGTTGAATTATCTAAGAGAACAAGGGGTTATCACCTTGATCGATGTGAGATCGAAGGATAACATAGCCGATACTCTCACCAAAGGTATGCCTAAAGATCGATTATTCAAAATAGTGGGGGAACTGGGGTTAAAGACTATATAGGCAAGTCTTAACTACTATTTACTTACCTTCTAATTGTGTGTTTTGAATTATCAAATCTTTCTTTATTGGCTACAATGATCAGCACAGTTTCTATGTTTCATCGATGTTCACAGTTGCTGACTAATTTGAAGAGTGAGTTGTCTCATTCCAAATTTGATGAAGATGACTTTAACCTAATTCAAATGTTCTATCTAGGAAAATTGTGTCATTCCAAACTTGATGATACAATTCAACTAGATTGGACTATCATTTTTGGTTAAATGATCTCATTCCAAACTTGATGCTAGATTATTTGACTTTAAGGAATCAGTAATTGTGACATTCCAAATTGAAACATAGAAACAATTGTTTACATAAGAAGCCTTTTTTGTCTTGTTCTTAATTGAAACTTGATATTACATGACTAGGTTATTGTAAGTGACTTGACTATTGGTCTTGTTCTTTGAAACTAGACAATAGTTATTCTCCTACAAATAAACTTAAGTTGATGGCTCTTTGTAAATCACATTGTTTAGGTCTTGTTCATAATTTATGAAACTGGCTTGATGCTTATGACATGATATTATGATGCTTTATGACATCAATATATGTTCTTCTCCACCTGATGGAATGGTGCTAAGTTTTTATTCAAATGATTGAATTCATGATAATATGAAATTCATATTTGACATTCTACAGGAGATGGTAGAGATGGAGGAGAGCTTAATGAGTGGGATCCTGACCAGGATGACCTACTTGATGAATGAATATATATATATCATTTAAAGCGTGTAGGGACTTGACAATTTCCTGCTATTGCCTATTTTGATGAAGTCCATTTACTTAAGACTTGTATTTTGCTATTTCTATTTTGTGGACATTATTATGCTTGTTTCTTATATTTGTAAGGCCTTAGACTATTTTGACTGGCCTACTTATACTTGATTAATATGCATATATTGGTTGTGAACTGAATCTGAGATTTATTTTGGGATTTGGATTTTTAATCTCATAACAGATTCATGATAAGAATGGTTCACTTATTTAGTTTGCACATGATGATTTAGTTTAATACTTTCCTGCTGGAATACTCTTTGACCGATCCGAGTTGATTGTCTTGGACTGAATGTGGATGATTCATGTTTGTATGAACATTACACTGACTACCTTATTGGATTGTGCTGTATGGTGAACATAGGAGGAGATTGTTTGATATATTATTAATATAGTTCAAAATAATATGTTCACATACAAGCCCAATAGGTAAAAGCATGGTTATTTTGGTCCATATGGGCTGAAGCCCAATAATGTGCATATAAAAATTATAGGGTTTCCCTACGCTGGAGGTAACACTGTTGAGCGTTCCAAACTTGACGTCTCTTGGTGTAATACTTCAAGCAACTATATTTTCTCTCTCAAACCTATTGCCTCCAACAAATGCAACACGTGCTGTAGAATCTAGAATAGGTAATTATAGTCGATTCAGTTTTTAAACAAGAGAACGAGAATACGGCTAATTGTGGTAAAACGATTGTTGTAGAGCTTTGATTTTTTTTTTTTTAGCATTGGGGACTTACACAACAATCGTCCTTTGAAATTGTCAAAGACGGTGGGTAGGAAAATGTACAGCTTCTATGAACTGAAATCCCTTGACTCTCATCGATATGTTCGCATCGTTACCAACGATCTTGTAATTAGTAGCAAGTGATTCTGCAACTACATGGTGGGTGCCAGAGAGTGGTTCACACATGAAGAACCTGTATTTGCACGGGTTGGCCATGAAGGAGCGGTTCGCCTTGGAGGAACTATTTTCTTCTGAAATATGAGAAGACAAGATTTTTTTTTTTTGGTCGAAGCGTAGAATGTAAACGCCTTAGATCTACCACCACCAGGTGGCAGAGGTTGCACAACCACTGGCGAGGCGTGCCTAGGCACGGCCCCCTAGTTGCATGATCTTGATGAGACTTCGCTCGGGGTGGTGCCACTCCTGGTGAGGCTCTCCTGGGTTGAGGGACACCGGCGAGGGGGGTTACGCCAACTTAGCGAGGTAGCGCTGGATGGGGCGACCCCACGGGAGACTTGCGAGCATCGCGACCATGCCACTCGATCTCTCCCTCAGCTTTTGGCAGGCTAAAAAGAAGATGGGTAAAACAGGAATTATGAAAATTTCTTGAGAGTACAATGGAAATAAAAGAAATCTACTTTTAATTCATGATGACATGTTGGGTCTCCGAAGCGTGAGAAATTTCACAGAACAATGTAGTACCATGCTTGGGTTTTCCAATTGGCAAATGTGGACTGTCACTTTTCTGTTTAAGAATTTATAATGTCATGATAGTCCATCATAAACATGATGAAAATGTCATAAATCCTCATATTTACTATAAAATTATTTATGATTACGATCTAACGCACGAAATTTTGTAAAAAATTGAATTTCATAAATTTATTGTAGAAAATTTTCATCTCATTAAAGCTCTGTTTTTTCACCAAAAATAATTTCCAGCATTTTTTTTTATATTCTCCGGTGTTTGATTCATAGAAAATAAATTAGTCAAAGAAAATGTTTTCAGTCAATAAAAAAAAAAAAAAAACACCTCTAAAAGTTGGGAAAATGATTTTCTCCTTCTCCTCATCAGTGTATTATTCCCACATCTATCTCCGCTTGCAAATCTGCCCTCGACAAGCTAGAGACCATCCTTCCGCCTCCGTCGTGGGTCCCTGATCCTCGCCTTCGAATCTGCCCAAGGCAAAATCGTGGAGCCCACACTCTCGAGTGCTCCTTCTTATCAGCAGTTTGACATATGACGTACCTGCTAAACTGGTTCAACATTTTCTGATTTTCCACCTAGGTAATATGGTAATCAATCTCAGGAATGAGCTTCTCATCAGCAGTTTCAAGACCATCAATGGCCGAGGAGCCAACGTGCAGATAACAGGTCTCGGTTGTTTGATCATTATGACGTCACCAACATCATCATCCACAATGTGCACATTCACCACTGCAAGCCTTCTGGGAATGCCAAGATCCGGATTAGCCCCTCTGAAGTTACCGAGAGGGGAAGATCAGTCGGCGATGATATCCGTCTTAGCTTCATCAAAAATCTGGATTGACCATTGTTTCCTGTCGGATTGCACAGACGGTCTGATTGATGTCACTGAAGGATCTACAGCAGTCACAATATCCAGCAACATGTTCACCCACCACGATAAGGTGATGAGGTTGGGTCACAGTGATGATTTCACGGCTAACTCAGGGATGCAAGTGACTGTTGCGTTCAACCACTTTGGTGAAGAGCTAAAGGAGAGTATGCCACGGTGCCGGTTTGGGTACTTTCATGTTGTGAACAATGACTACACTCGGTGGAAGATATATGCTGTTGGAGGGAGCTCCAATCCTACAGTTAATAGTCAGGGGAATCGGTACTTTGCGCCGCAGGATGATAACAACGAGGAGGTAAACTTAACAATATCTGATCTGCATTTATTGATTCTGTAGTCATTGTTTTGTGAGATTGAATCATCTAGATCCTGCATAATCAGCCTCCTTAAATTGGGTAAGTTAGTGAAGCAGGTTGTTGCAAATGAGCTTTTACTGGGAGCTACTTTCGTGTTTGCAAAAGTTAAGGGAAAAAGAATCATCTATAGTGTCTTGCTAGACTGGATATGATTATCTTGCAACGTTATCTTGCCAAACTACAGAATAATCCACTTCCGCTGTAAAAACTTTCCTTTTAATAGATAAGGAAACATGATGTCAAAATGTATGTAATAAATCCCAGTAGCTGCTTTGAACTATCATTAAGTGAGTTTGGTAGAAGAAGCCCAGATGAGCAATATGTTTGCTGCGTTACGCCTGATTATTACTTACATGTATTGGAGGAAATAGGTGACAAAGTGAATGGACACAGATGAGAGCGAGTGGAGGAAATGGAATTGGAGATCGGAAGGTGATCTGATGGTGAATGGTGCCTTCTTTGTGACCTCTGGTGCAGACATGAGCCCCCTGTATGCTGAAGCCTCTAGTATGTCGTTCCCATCAGCAAGCTACTTCAATCATCTCATTGCGACTGCTGGTGTCTTTGTTGTACAGAGGTAAATCTCGTTGTCTGTTCCTTAGATTGCAACTTCAACTGGTTTGTTACGTTTTAACCTAACCTATCAAAGCACAAGCAAATAACTCTGGATGCACCCATCTATGATTTAAAGGTGCCGTTGTAATCACTTATTTCGCCAATCAACTTGGATAAGATACTATGAGATTAATTTGATCGTCAGCAAGAAGTATAGATTTTAGTCTCCTGAACACACTATTCAAACTTCTATGCCCAATGCTGCAAATTTAGCTGTTTTGAATCAAATTTCAGGTAGGGATAATCAATTTAATGGGATCTACTGGTATAGGATCATCCTAGTCCATAGGAACCTGCCTTTCTTGTTTTGAATCCATCTTCGTTCTTTTAGGAGCCATAGGTTCACTCGGATCTGTCGCTGTTTGCCACATTGAAAGTATAAAGATGAGTTCTACGCCAACTTGAGGATTCATGTGGGGATAATGCTACTCTTGGGTGATCACCTCAGTAAATATGTCAATGCCATGAAAACCTTCAGTTCTTTGTCCATGGTAAAATAGTTTATGTTGTTATTCTTGTGGATAGGACTAAGGACTAAAAGCATTTACCCTTTTATTCACTTAATTCCTTTTTCGGCCAGTGCATTTAGTATCTGTACAACAAGAGCTATTATTGTCATTTTAATTTCCTTCGCTGGTTTATGTAACTTCTGTTGACTCAGCAGGAGTGACGCCGGGACTGTGACCAATCCTTCAAGCGGCGGTGGGATTGTGACGAATCCTGCCGCTCCCGGGTCAAGCGGTGGGACTGTGAGGAATCCCGTGTCAAGTGGCGGAGATGGAAGCTCGTGCTACCCAGGACAGGGATCAACTGGAACGGTAACTGGAACTGGCGGTTGGTATCCTGACAATGGCATCGACTTTGGCTCCATATTCAATAGCGAGGCCAGAACGCCCTTGTCCCAATGACCTCGGTCATCTTATCTGTCATAGCCATAGTAGCATTCTTACATCAAACTTGCTTCTAATGCAACACGCGCTGTAGAATCTAGAATAGGTAGTTATAGTCGATTCAGTTTTTAAACACGGGAACGGGAATCCGGCTAATTGTGGTAAAATGATTGTGGTAAAGCTTTGATTTTTTGGTGCATTGGGGACTTACCGAACAATCGTCCTATCAAATTGTCAAAGACAGTGGGAAGGAAAATGTACAGATTCTATGAACTGAAATCCCTTGACTCTCATCAATATGTGCCCATCATTATCAATGATTCTGCATTTAGCAGCAAGTGATTCTGCATTGAGTAGCTTTGTCTCCCCTCGAGGGATCATCACTTGTATTTACTTGGACGAACCATCTTCTTCTGAAATATGAGAAGATGAGATTAGGCAAAAAAAAATATGGAAGCCCACCAGGCAGCAAGAGTTGTACGACCACTGGCAAGGCCTGCCCAGGCATAGCCCCCCGGGTTGCATGACCCATATGAGACTTCGCCCGGGGTGGTACCACTCCCGGTGAGGCTCTCTTGGGTCGAGGGACACTGGCAAGTGGCTTGCCTTGGGTCACGCCACCTTAGCACGGTGGTACGGGATGGGGCAACCCCATAGGTGACTTGCCAGAGCACCACAACTTATGTAGCACCGACACGGACACGCGACACGACAAAACACGATACACCAATAAGTCATTTATTAAAAATAAAGAATTACGACATGTTTCGACACGTTATATATTAAATAATATTTATATATATACATACATAAATAAATAATAATAAAAAGAGCATAGAATTAATTTACACTAAAAATATTAATTCAACATTTATTAATATCATTCATTATTTTAATTTGTTACAATAATACATAAAACTTAGAGGAAAAAACATTGTTTAAAGAAAAAAATGCTGAAATGGTATTTTAAAATTTATTTATTTATCATATATATCATTTTTTATTACTTCTTTAATAGTAAAAGACTTTTGAAAAAAAACTAAAACAATTCTAAAAATACAAAACTAAAAGAAAAAAAAAGTGAAAAGAGGCAGGGTTGTGGTTGGGCACAATATCCGTGTCAATCTTCATCCTGAAAATAATCTTGTTATGGATATCCCCCATGTTTGGTACCGGAAACCACAGTTCTTACCATTTAATTGGTTGCAATACCCTCTTTCATTGCACATCAATAAGTACTTTTGCGTAAACAATAACATATTGTTCTTGTCCCAAGCTGCCACTTCTCTGCAGCCTAATGAAAAGGATGTCACGGTTCGACTTTGCTTGTTTAACAATATTCCAGTGGCTTCTAGAGCTTATAAGACATGACTTAGTTGAGGATGAAAGGTGCAATAATCTCTTTACTACAGGTGTCAGGATTTCTATCCCCGAGCGTTTGACAGCGAAGTTTCTAAAAAATTTGGGCCATAAACAAATTACAAACATCAACAATGATCAAGAAACATGAACAACATCGCTTTGATACCAATGTAGGAAACATATTCTTGAAAAACAAACCGATACTTGAACAATCAAATAACATAAACAAAAACGATAAATGTGCTCGAGAAAGATGTAACACTGATCGAAAGGTATATCATGGAGACATAAATATATTGTTTGCCACAGATTAAGTATTTGTTGTAATCTTAGAGGAATTAATTGAAGTCCTGGAATTCTATTCTTCAAGAGGGAGTACACTGTTATCTTAAGAGAAGGAAAAGAACATAGTATTTCATACATACCTCAATGTTCCTCTCTTTTTTTTTTTATATATTTATACAACAATTATTTTTACTTAAAAATTACTGCCCCTTCCTTTTATGGGCTAGGTTTGGTCTGACATGGGCGGACGAGCTTGATTTAACCCAACAAATAAAAAACTGATCATTTTGTACTTTCAATTTCTGGAGGGGAAGTATTTGACAAGGATCCCTCCCGCCCCACCTAATTGCTTTTCCTTTCATTTCGTTTTGTTTCTTTCCTTACTCTCCTTATCTAGATTTTGATTTGGGATTTTGCTATCCCGATCTTATATTCGGGAGTATTCTATCCAATCTAATTTGATATTTAGGAGTTTTAATGAATAAATACTCTACCTCCACTTTCGATGGCATTTACAATAGTTCTGGTATTAAGTTTATGCTCGTTTAATGTGTTTTTGTCAAAAGCTTTGGCGTCTCGCATTTGCTAAAGAGTTTGCTTTCACCTGGATTAGATATAAACTTGTTCAACATGTTTATACTGTCTTTGTATGGTAATGGTGTGTCAAATGTGAACTTGTTCAATATGTTTATATTGCCTTCATATGGTAATGGTGTGGGGACGATGACCTAAACACACACTGCCAACAAGTAAAGTCGTAATCACCGATGGACATCCCAGTATATGCTCAAAAGTGATGGTGATGTGTGATTGGATGGTCACTTGCCAATCATTTTGCTTGGATGTAGTCATAGATCCGTTCTCGAAGGACAAACACGTGATTATCTCTGCCAATCATTATTTGATGACTTACCTTGATATATGCTTTTTGATTTGTTGTGGAGCCTTACGAGCTTGCCTTGTTATAATGACTTTTGAAATTTCTTATAATTCCTCATGCATCAATTTGGTAATGAATGGTGATTTCTTTTAATAATTTTTTTCTACTAAGAATAAAAATAGAGGATGAAAATTAGAAATAAAACACTAAATTTGAGAACTAAATATAAAATTATACCCTCTTAAAATTTATGAATACCATCACAAATGACAAACTAGTAAGGTTTATGGATTCTTCAAATTGGACAAGCTTCAAGAAATGAACATCCATTCATAATCAAATGATAGACTCAAAGATCGCACATTTCATGAAATAAGATTTGGAAATTTGCTACCGTGAACATTAAATATACTTATGCACGTGTTTCCATGACATGATTCATGGGAGAGGGGGGACTACCACACCATGTGTAAAATATAGCATTTGAAAGGTTAAGAAAAAAAAAGAGAGGAAAAGGTTTGAAAAGTCAACAAAAGCGGCAGAAGGAGAGCAATAGAACTTTTGGCCTTTTAAGAGAAGAGAGGGGGAGGGCTCAGGCAAAAACACAGAAGGAGAGCAATAGAACTTTTGGCCTTTTAAGAGAAGAGAGACGGAGGGCTTAGGCAGAAACGAAACAGGGGAAAGAAAGAAAAGAAACAGAAAAGAAGAGAGAAAGAAGAGAAAATGAATAGGGAAAAAGGAAAAAAATTTGCCGTGCTCGCGATCTGGACGCTTCATCAAGCTAACTCAATTTCATTTTGTAACCGGTAAGTGATTGAAGCTTTTAATCGTCTATTTGAAAGAATCGTCGCAATTAGGGCTCGAAATTTGGATTTCTTGGATATTTGTGCGGCAAAATCTGATTTTTGAGCTGTTGAGCTACATATTTTTGTAGAAATGGTATTTTAAAGTATTGTGAAGCTATAGCATTTTACAGGTTGTGATTTGAGCTTATGATTTGTCCGGAATTGAATTTTCAAGTTGAGGGTGCGTTTTGGAACTATAGCGAACAATAACTTTGGGCCCGATTTTTAGCTGTTTTCAGAGATGTTTTGGGCAGCTGAGTTGGGGTTGTTATAGTACATCAAGAGAGCTTTTTAAGGATTATAAGATGGCTCGAAATAGAATTTTGTGGAGGAAGTTATGGTGTGATGAAGTTTAGTGCGCGACAGTACCTAGCGGACAACTATAGGTTGCCGCTAGAGGTGGGCTTTTCATGGCGTGTAGGTATTATTTTATCGACAATAAGCCTAGAGTCGAGTTATTCATTAAATATCGTTTTACTTGGTTTTTTAATATTTTTTTTCAATTATTTGTTAGGAATTCGAGTGCATCGACTCGAGTTACCACTTGTAGTTGATTTTTGGCTTTTCCTAAGTGAGTGACATTATTTTTCTTTGTATTTTAAGCTCATGTTTTGAAAAAAAAAAAATTATGGATTATATATTCTATGCGTTGATAAAAACATCTTTTGTTACATAAAACATGATCAATCAATTACTACCATTTCGTTGTTCAAAAGAGAGTTATATTTCGAATCCGATTTGAATGGTTGTCTAAAAATGGTTTGTGAAATTCTTTATGAAAGAATTTTGAAACATGTTGAAGAATGGTTTGATATTTATATAACAAATTCTTGAATTGTGATATGATTTTTATTCTAATGTTAGATTATTAGATATTGTGATTGATGGTTGATGCTCAAAGTCTCTATGAACCCGAGGGGTGTGTGGGTATATGCACACTAGTCTAGGATATCCTTGTGGGCCAAGCTACCGGCTAATAATAGGTGAAGACCTAACCAAGGGGGGAATCTTGGTCGTCTTGTTTCGAGCATTACATGTGACCATGGATTGACATTTGAGCATGAGTTAGTTAATGGAGTGGACCACAGATAGGTGATTTGAGTTTGGTCGATGGAATGGACCATCGGCGTATGATTTGGTGAGATTAATCAGTGGAATAAACCATTGACACATGTTTTTATGAGATTGACAAATGGATTAAACCATTGGTGTTTTGGTAGTTACTTTATGAATATATTGTGTTAAAGCAAGTTATGATTGTGTTTTAAATGTGCATAGTGATTTCTCGATTCGCTTAGAAGAAATGTGTTACTCATTGAGCTGTAATAGCTAATTCCTCTTATCTACTTGTTTTTCTGGTTCTTCAACGAGCCGCAAGTAGGCGTGAGTATTTGTTTTTACAAGGACTTTTTGGTATGAGTTATATATTGTTGATAAGGTTGTGAGTTAGTTTTGGTGGAGATACTTGGTTATTTATAGAAAACCTTGGTATTGTAACCAAATGCCTTTTTTTTTGTCATATATATATGTTAAATTATTACTCGAGTTTAAATTGAATGAGGAAATTCGCTGGACTCGCGAAGGAATTTTGATGAAGATAAAATAAAAGGATGGGCACACATATATGAATTCCTTATTCAGAATACTTGGTGAAAGTTGTTATTCACGATGGGGCCCAACACAACTTTCACGCCTGGTTTTCTTTCTGCCACTTCGAAGGAAATTAAAGGAAGCTTCTACATGTGAAGAAGGAAAGAGGTGGGGCCCAAGGTCAAAATTTGTTGTAGGTTTCCTTTTTCACCCTATGTAAAGAAGCCGCCGAAGCCTCTACAAAAGAAACCCTACGTAGAGCGCGCGTCCAACAATCAACGAAGCCACAAGTCCTTCACGCGAAGCTTGAAGAGATACGCGATTTCGTACGTACGCAAACCAGGCATACGTAGAGCGTTGTGTTTTGAGCTTGAACGCGTGGTAATTTTGTGACGTGAGTTTATACCCAAGTGAGTTGTTTATTTCTAAACACTTTGGGTTTTGGGTTAAATCTAGGTGTGAGAAACACTTGAGCGATTGAGCGATTGTAAACTTTGATTCTCCGATTTTAGTTAATTATTTGCTGTTGGCTCTCCCCGTGGACGTAGGCATCGATATTCAGACCGAACCACGTAAATTTATGGTGTTCTTATTTTTCTCATTTATTTTTCTAGGGTGATTTTGCATTGACATAAATTGCAAGATTCTGTCGTTTACGCATATTATATCCCAACAATTGATATCAGAGTTTGGGGTTGGATTTCTTAATTATGATTTGAGGCTTTTGCTTGTCTGATTATTATCTGGAAATTCTGTTACTGCAATTATGTCTAAGAGGAAATCTGAGATTGAGAAGTTTGATAGGAGAAATAACTTTGAGTTATGGTACATATATCATGATTAACCCACCAAACCTTAGGATTTATAGAATACCGATTTTAAAGGAAATCAAAATCTCTAAAATTCACATTTTTGCTCATAAAATCTACATACTCTAAATTCACCTTATTGCGTTGATCCAAGTTAGGAAAGTATTTCCTAAAGAATTTTAGTCTTTCTTGATTAATCTCCTTATTCTTGTACGGAGAAACTCGGGTAGGATGTTCATTGAGCCATTGATCACCATAGTACCTTATTTAATAAAATAAAATAAAAATAGAAAACTATAGTAATTAAGATGAGTATTATGTTATCATGTCAAAAAAAGAATAACTAATAAAGTAATATTCTCTTATTCTCATTCAATTTTAGAAATTACCTAGGATTTAAGGCATGTGCCAAGCAATGAAGTGGAGTGTTGTTCTTTGTTCAATGATCCACATGAATTATATGAACCACCTCTAAAATGTGGACTCTTCATCTAACATTTTCATTTCATGTGTATATATGGCTTTGCTCATTTTGTCAATCATTGAATCCCACATCTCATAAACTAAGTGAAGACAAGACTAGTCGGTGTCACAAATTCTAAGCATACCATAAATAGAAGTTGTGAAAGAAAATATATAATCAAATCCTACCAAAATCATCCAACACCTTGTCCTTGACAAACTCCCTTGATTATCATCTCAATAGATATTTCATTTGTTACACCGTATTTTGAAGACTACTTTTTATTAACTTGAATCTCCTAAGTATCACAATTATCAAAACAAAATATGTATCCATTATGAAAAGCAACTTCAAGCTAATAAATTTATCGTATATTGCTAATCTCAGGGAATGGTTTATAATAAAATGTTTAATTTGCATAACTTCTTTAATAATATCCGAAATCCAACTACATTCCTCACAAGCTACTTGATTGGTCTCCATATTTTTGCGATACATATGTTCTTCAAAGCTAGATTAAGGTTATGTGCCACACAAGGCGTTCAAATAATGGATGAAAATTCTTACTCAATGAGTTTTCTTGCACCCTTACAATTTGAATTATTATCTGTAATTACTTGGATCACATTATCATGCCCAATTTCATTAATAAATTCTTTCAATAAGTTGAAAATGAAATGCATATTATTTGTTTCTCTTGAACAATCACCCGATTCTATAAACGTTGGTTATTCATCCGACACCACCATAAAATTAATAAGCGGTCTCCTTTGTGAGTCATTTTATCCATCACTGACAATACTTACACCATTCTCCCTCTACATGCTTCTAATAGGTACACAAAACTTATTAATATTTGCCTCTATTTTTGCAGCAAAGTGGTTCTCGACAAATTATATTTCAGTGGTACATACCTCTCAATATTATGATTAGTGGCATGAGTAAAAATAGATTGAAAATAACGATTCTTTGCAAGATTAAACAACAAGCTCGCCGAATAGAATATTCTAATAATTTCACAATCTAAATGTTTCCGTTAAGTCATATTGAATGCATTTTCAAGTGATTTCCCACTTCCACTTCCAATCTTCCTTTTTTTTTTTTTTAGTTAAAAAATGAATCTATTCTACCACCACCGCCACTAATTAAAAAACTAGAAATGGGCAAAAGTACATTTATAGGCGCAATATTCATTAATTTAGTATTGACATCTTCCTCTAATCTTTCTATCTTTAAAAGTTCCTTTTTTTTCTACTTCTGTGCATTTTAATATTCCTTTTCCATTTATTATCAACAAATGGCTTCTCACTCTTAAAATATTTTTGACAAAAATTATATTTCCAAGACAAGTTTCCCCCACATTGCTATGATTAACTTAGTAACATATCTCCATAATAGTTGTTTTACAACTTCATTGTTAGATGTAGGTGGTTGTGTACTCGAACTGCTACTAGCCATACTTGAAGATACTCTACAAAAAATATTGTTACAAGAATTTTAAATTTAATATATACTATAGGTAAATGTAATGACAAAAAAGCAAAAATAAATATATATCATCATAGGCACATCCATAAAAACAAATTATCAGCAGAAATCAACGACCCAATAACATATTAACAAATTGAACTCAGATTTTACGATCTTCAACTATAAAGATGAAGATCCCTTGTGAAAGAAAAAAAAATTGCAAGTTTCTTAACCAAACAAACAAAAGGGGTTCTCTCCACACTTAGACAAGCAAATAAATTGGTGTGAGTATACTTAATAAGCATATGACTTGGATTCTTAGTAAGAGCTTCTAGCCATAAAATCAACAACTGTCTTAGTTGGCAAATAGACAAGACGAAGTAACTAGAAAATCTTCAAAGACATCGTAGTGTATCCTCACATTATCTTCATCGTCCTTCCTATGTTTACAAATGATTACGCGTTCAATGAACCATAACAGCTTCAATGGAAGAGAAACAAAATACCACCAGGAGCCAAACCAGAGCAGGCAAATTCAAAAAGCAGGGCACTTCAAATCGCTGAAGTTGAGAGAGAGAAGGGGGCAAACCCGATTTCCTAGTCACTCTATAAATGCTAAATTCGCTCCTAAAACAGATTTGGTCGAGCAACATCCAGCCAAAAAAAAAACTAAAAAAAAGGGGTATTGAAATCACAAATCTAGCGAACCTTTTGATCAATGCAAAAAACTCGAAGAACACATTTGTAGCCACTTGGCTATCAAGCTGGGCATTAACTGGCTTTACCCCTACTCATCGAATGAATTCCATCATCGTACCCAATTTTCATAGGAATGCGACATTGATGGCTAAAAATAAGGACTTTTCTCTCCAACCAGTGCCCCTCCGACTCGTTCATCCATTACAAGAAAAAAAAAAGGCGGGGAAAACCAATGAGCAAGCAAGCATTGCCAACGGGAAAATCAAATGAGAAGGAAACCGAGGTACCTCGAGAATCTTCGCGAGCTTGAGGTAGATGAAGACGGGCAAGCAATGAGGGCAAGCCATCGGGAGGCCAAAGCACGGCTTCATGGTGACGAGAGTAAACACACAAAATTATTCATCAATCAGAACAGAAGAAACCAAAACGACCCAAACCCCCCTCGACAAATGAGCTTTAGGGTTCGCAAAACAAATCTCAAATCGAATTAATAAAGACCCAAGATGCCATATTGAATAAGAAAGTGGAATAACGCAGCTAGCTAACTTGAGATGAGTGAAACGACACGAACTGTGAATTGAAAAGAAGCAACACTTGCGAAAGGCAGAGGCGAGGTCGGGGTGATGCTTGCGAGAGGTAAAGGCGGGGTTAGGATGAGTTAGGGTTTGGGGTGAAGGCGGTGGCGGTGGCGATGGCGGTGGCGGTGGCTATTGGGGTGCACCACAGGAGTGGCGGAGCAACACCAACAAGAGGAGTAACGCGTGTGAGAAGAGGGGGTTTGATCGTTCAGGGTAGGGAATGCCGAAGTGAGATTGTGAGAGATTGAGAAGAATTCTTCTTTTTCACTTCATTAATTTTATTATTATTTTTAAAAAAATTATATATATATATATATATATATATATATATTGGCAAGGTAAAAAGTATTATAGCTTTGAACAAATTTACAAGAAAACTCGACCGGCTCATAATCTTGCATTCTCGATACAAATGCAGGGAGAGTGGAAGGGAGCACAATCAAGAAACATGAAAAGAAGAACAACATGGACTAAACAAAGCAAGGACCGAACAACATGGACTAAACAGAGCAAGGACCGAAGGTCGAGGAGAGACAACAAAGAGCTAAGACTAGCAAAGACCCTCCGTTACCAAAGAGAAGCCAACATCGGAAACCGAAGAGGCGGGATGTTGAAGGACGCCGATCTAAGCATGCTCCTGTCGATCGCTGAAGATAGCTAGGTGGAAGCCCAACTCTGCTGGAGACGTCTATTCATCGGGATATCAGGGATATTAGAAAAACTTGCAACTTTGTCCTTCACACTTTTGATAATGTGATTTTTTATTGAAGTAAGGACGACTGACTCTCCACGGAAGATAGCGGCATTCATTTTCTTCCAAATGATATAGCACATAGCAGCAAAAGAATGTCGTGCTATAATGTGAAAAAATTCTTTGCCTTTGAGGAATTGCATAGCCCAGAGGAGGTTATCCTTCCAAGGCCTAGGACGCCAGGGAAGATTGCAGCGAGTGGCCCAGAAGTAAGCAACAGAAGCCGTTAGATGGCAATCAAAAAATAAGTGGTCAGTGGAATCAGGGACCTCATTGTAAAAAAACACAAGTGGTGTAGTCAATTCTACCATATGATAGAAGGAGTTGCTGTGTAGGTAGACGATTTTTAGCAATCAACCAGAGAATGAATTAGAACCTGGGAGTAATGTCGCCTGCCCAAATGAGAAAAGCCCAAGGAGTAGGGGGACTCTTCCTTTTGAGGCGATCCCATGTGGACCCAATGGTGAAGCGACCCGAAGGGTGCCATCTCCAGGAAAAGTAATCCGGAGAGGAGTTAGGCGCCGGAGAAGAGAGACCCCAGCTCAATAGAAGGAGGCACGTGGAACAACCCAGGGGAGAAAGAAGATCCGCCACCACTGCATTTCCTGGAAGCTCGGATCTCCGGATGATTGGTTTCGGTAATAGGATGTGAAGAGGCCCTTTCGAATGCCAGTGGTCATACCATAGGGAAACTGAGAGGCCATTCCCAATTTTCCAAAGGAATGATAGGCAAGACTCGCTTCTTAATTGCAAAATCTTCTTTCAAGCCCAAGAACAAACTGTGGGAGTGGTGGCGATCCAAAAGTTTTGCTAGTTTAAGAAGTTGGAATGAATCCAACGACACCACAGGGATACCTTGTCCGCAAAAAGGATCCAGATATACTTCATCATGGTTGCTTTGTTATAGTCTCTTAATTTTCGAATGTCGAGACCTCCTTCATTTTTTGGCAGACAAATGTCTTCCCAAGAGACCTTTGCCCCTCCCTTACCAAGATCAGCACATTTCCATAAGAATTGGCGCAACACTTGTTCAATGTCGTTTAGGACCGAGATTAGTAAGGTGAATACACTCGACCAGAAAGCCTGAATTGAATGTAGGACTGACCTAATTAGTTGAAGTCTTCCAGTATAGGAGAGTAGGCGATGGGCCCAGGACTTGACTCTAGAAGTAATCCGCTCAATCAAGGCAGTACAGTCAGTCTTCCGAAGCCTAGAGGAAATAATAGGTACTCCAAGGTAACGCACCGGGAGTGAACCTTCATGAAATCCAAAGGCTAGCAATATGTAGTTGCGGATAGTCGGAGAGCCTCCTGAAATGAAGACTTCGCTCTTGTTCTTGTTTGGAAGTAATCCACTCTAAGAGGAGAATAAGTCGAGTCATTTCTTCAGCAATATGATGGAACCCCAATCTGCCTAGCTAAACAGGAAAACATCATCTGCGAAGAACAGGTGAGAAAGCCTAACCGGTTTGCATCGCCAGAAATAGTTGAAATTTGCATGGGATGTGTGAGCACTCAATATTCCCGAAAATACCTCCATTACTAGGGTAAAGAGGTCAGGGGACATGGGGTCGCCCTGGCAAAGGCCCCTCCCGCTTGAGAAGAATCTATGCAGCTCACCATTAATCGAGATCGAGTACTTGGGGGTTCGGACGCTCACCATAATTAGCCTGATCATAAACTGAGGGAATCCAAAGGCTAAGAGTGTCAGCTAAAGGAAGTCCTAGTCAACAGTGTCGTAGGCCTTTTGGAAATCCACCTTAACAGCACATTTGGGGAGATAGGGTTGCAGGTGGAAGCCAGCAAAAAGTTCATGGGCAATCATAATATTATCTCTAATCCTCTTACCTTTTACAAAGGCATTCTACACCGGATCTACCACATCTCCCAAGACCGAAGCCAGGCGATTTGATAAGATTTTCGTGATGACCTTATAGATGGTATTGCAGCATGCGATTGGTCTGAAGTCCGTGACCGCACACGCATTTGGAACTTTTGGAACTAAGGTGAGGATAGTATTATTTACCTCCTTAAGGAGTCGCCCGGAGGAAAAAAAATTCCTTGACCGCGTCGAGAACAGATGGGCCAACTATGTCCCAATTACTCTTGAATAATTCCACTGTGAACCCATCAGGGCCTAGGGCTTTACCTCTCTCTCGAGAGAAAAGCGTATCACGAATTTCTATATCAAGAATCAGCCTAGAAAGAGTACTGACCTGGTCCATAGTCAAAGGCCTCCGGATGTAATCTGTAACCTCTTGTAAGGAGGGCTTAGACAGGGCTGAGTGAGGAGCAAGCAAGTCAGTGAAGAAGGAAACAAAGACCTGCGGAACCATAAGAGGGTCAGTGATCAACTCCCCCGCCACATTTGTAACCGATAAAATCCTATTATGAAGCTCTCTCTTCTTGACCAAGAGGTGGAAAAATCTTGTATTACTATCGCCTTCTTTAAGCCACCGAATTCTGGACTTTTGCCTGTAGAAGGATTCTTCATCACGGCGCAAGTCCACGAAGTTACGGCGTCGTGTCTGCTTGAGTCTGTACCAACTGTGGGTTCTACGGATCAAGGACCGGTTCAGTCTGTACCAACCGAAGGCTCTCCCTAGCTTCCTCCGCTCTAGTCGAGATATTGGAAAAAAATTATATATTTACATTTTGACACCTGATAAATTTTTAAAATTGACTCCATGCATGTCCAAATTCCAAACTCATGTGTTGAAATGTGTCAGGGAAAGTTGACTATGTGTCGAAACGTGTCGGACACGTATCGGAGTGTCGTGCTTCTTAGACTATAGCTAATGAAGATGCACTTTTTGATTTTATTATCAAATTTCTTCCTTCGCCATCTAGTATATGGGGATATGCCAAACACTCAAATACTCATAGGACTAGCTTGTTATTGCTCCAAGCCTCTTTTTTGTTCTTCCAAGAACCTTCCTTGTTGGACACCTATTTAGCACATACACAGCACACACAATTGCTTCGCCCAAAATTCCTTGGGTAAATTTTTAGCTTTTAGCATACTTCTTGTCATTTCAAAAATTATCCGATTCTTTCTTTTTGCTATACCATTTTACTGAGGAGTATAGCTAGTAGTCAATTGACATTTTACTCCATGAATTTTATAATATTTGTCAAATTCATTCGAGGGAAATTCTCCCCCTTTATTTGATCTTAACGTCTTCACGTTAGACCCATTATGTTTTTCAACATAAATTTTAAATTCTTTGAACTTGCCAAAAGCTTTGGATTTTTCTCTCAATAAATATACCCAAGTTTTCTAGTAAAAATTAGCATGTACCTTTTCGTTTGAATGACTTCACCTGAACAAGGCCACATATGTCTGTTTGTACCAACTCAAATAGTTGTTTTGCTCTTTTGGCCTTTTCAACTGGAAAAGAGTCTGATGTTGTTTCCCAACGAGACATCCTTCACATGGACAGTCTGAATAGTCAATTAATGGCATGTTGATCACCATCTTTTTCTGGACTAGTAATTTTAGTCTATGAAAATTTAGATGCCTAGACTGGATATGTCACAACCAATTGCTTTCTTTCATCATCGCTTGAAAACTTGAGAGACTCTTTTTCTAAAGAGTTAGGGAAACATTGGATTCTTTGTCATTTGCACCATCGTGATCAACTCGTTATCGACACCTTTGAAGGTGCAAACTCCATTTTCAAGGCCTTTTTTGGAAAGTTGCCCAACACTTGGCAAATTCCAAAAAAGTCTTGGCACAAAGTAAACATCTACAATAGTAACATTAATACCGTCTTTTGATTTGATATTAATTTTATCTTTACCCATCATAGGAATTTTTTATTTATTTCCGAAGTTGACTTCGTTAAGACCTGTCTCACCCAACTACGAGAAAAACTCCTTTCAGCTAGACATATATTGGTGTCTACGGTGCTTGGGTCATCCTTCTTACAAGTTAGCACCATATATTCCTCAACATTGGTGGCATGTGCATGTTCCGCTTGCTCGTACATTGCCTTTGCTTGGCATTCAGGTTTGTAATGTCCGAATTTATTGCACTTAAACCACTTGACTTTTGATTTGTCAAGTGTTTTATATTTTCCAATACCTCGACCTTCTCCATGGCCTCGGCCGCCTTAATAGCCTCCTCGACTTGATGAAGCAACTTGGCTTTGCAATGCTTGCTCGAGATTTGAACCAATGGACTTTTGATTCATTCTTTGCTCATGCAAGCATAATGAACTTGTCAACCGCTCCAATGTTAGGATCGATACATCTTGCCCTTCCTTGATTGCTGCGATGACGTAATCAAAATTTTCAGTCAAAGACCTCAAGATTTTTTCTACAACTTGTACATCTTGGAGTTCTTCACCATTAACCTTCAATTGGTTAATGATGGTTTGCACATGACCAAAATATGCTTAGATGATTCAAAGTCATCACGCTAAAGACTCAAAATAGCCTCGAAGTGTTTGAAGCTGCACTCGTTGAACATGATCATTGCCTTTGTAAGGGTTTCGCAAAATATCCCATGCTTCTTTCACAGTCTTCGCACTCGATATTTTTTCAAATTGCATACAATGCTTTATGATCTTTCTTCTGAAACTCCACCAAAGAATCTTTCTCCTCCTTTCTTAAAGCCTTAAATGCTTCAACATTAGCCACTTTGAGGTAGTTGTTTTCCACCAAATTCCACAAATCTTAAGATTTGAATAGAACCTTCATCTGGACAGACTAGTTGTTAAAATTCTTTCACTCAACTTTGGAAGTTGCAATTGAACAAAATTGGTGGATGCCATTTCTAGCTTTGATACCAAATGTTGGAACCAAAAAATAATGGCAACTCTGGAAATTTGGAATGAGGCACAAATGAAGACTAGAGGGAGAAGTAATTGAAATGCAAATGCTTTTTTGCTTCGGTGTAGCTACAAATTTGAAGCCCACACAAGGTTTTCTTCATTAAATGCTTGTAGCCTTTTTTGTCTTCAATCTTCTTTGAGCACCAGCTATAAATCATGCTTCACAAATTCATTTCCGTTCTTCTTTTGATACCCACCATAAATCAAGGTATTTTGAAGAATACTAACAATTAAATCTAGAGCCTAGTAACCAATGTGCTCAAATCTTCAACAATCAATTTTATATTGTTCTAACAATGAGATTGTGGATCTAGGGCAGTAGCTATGGCATTCAAGAGCTCAAGCTCGAGCATCCATAACAGTGAGACATCAAAGCTTGAGTGGCAATGGCCACCATGGCCACAAGACGTCAAAGCTCAAATAGCTATAGCTCGAGCTCGCAACTCTAGGCTCAAGCTTGAGCTCCATAGTCATGGTGGTTGCAAACTATAGATTAAGCATCTAGGGCCATGAGTATCTACATATAGTAGCTATAGACGGGAGTTCGAAGCTCTGACCATTATGGCCATGTGCTCAAAGCGCGCAACCATGGTTATGAGCTTGAGGCGGTAAGAGAAGAGAAACAAATGTTGATGGAGAGAATAGAAGAAAGGCCATGTAAGTCATGATGTAGCACAAATATAGATAAAAGAGGAGAAAGCAGTCATGCCCATAGGCACGAAGCTTTAGTAGCCATGACTACTACCAATACTTACCTTCATTCTATTTTTGGACTCGGTCAAATGTGGGGTTGAAATTTAAATAAAAGAATTGACTAGTCAAATAAAAGAAGAAAAGAGGACATCCAGCTTATATAAAAGGAAAGCGCGCATCGAGAAGGGAGGAAGCACGAAAAATGAAAAGAAAGGAAAGAAAGAGAAAAAAGGAAGGAAAAACTTATGCATAGATGCCTCGCCAAGCTAGATTAACTCCATTTTGCAACGCTTGAAAAGAATTTAAGCCCTTTGTTCATCTAATTGGAATAAATTTTAGAATTAGGGCATAAATTTAAAGTTATGTGAAATTTGAACTATTAGGTCTGATTTAGGAGTTGTTATGTGACCCTTGGATTGAAGTTACTCGAGGTATTGTTCGCTTTGCCTTGTCCCATATCAAACTTCCTTGACATATAGATAGGCACTTTCTTAGGAGTTCACCCATCTTAGTGGTGCTCTTGCCTAAATACGCTTAACTTTGGAGTTTCAAAGCAAAGCTTGCTCTTACGTCAAAAGGCACATTTGTGAGTTAATTCTAATTTTCACACATATATCCAAGGCATGCTCTCCTCTTGTTCATTGTGCAATTCGGTTCATTCTTGCCCTCTTTGCCATCCCAGAAGCGTTTGGGAGCCTGTGACATCCTGAATTTTACTTATCCAATAATTATAATTAACACGTGAAGTTTGATATTATTATTATTAGGTACAGAGTTTGGATGTAATAGTTTATGCTCAAGGGATGAGCAATGCAAAAATGAGTTTGTGAATCAATGTTGGAATAAATGCGGTTGGAGACGGATGACACTAGTCACTAAATGGTGATACTAGTGTTAAAATATGTATTAAGTTTGAGCCTGATATACGAATCTTGACCTGAGGTGAATTGTTATTTTTGAACATCCGAATTTGTGCCATGAAGATATATATTTCCTATTTTGGCGATAAAGTTCAATTGGATCTTTCTTGACACTAAATTGGAATTAGCCAAGAAAATAGAGAAGGGAATACTATAACATATTTATATTTGGATTATTTTTGGACTATTATTGGAAAGTCCGATGTGAGCTTTAATTGGACAGAAATTCGATCAGTCAACTTGGGCATAATTTTGCCGACTGAATTTGAACTTTCATGTGGCTTATCTTCAGGCACATTAAGCACCATGTTGCGGATTGGGAAGAACGAAAAAAAAAGTCTCGATTTTGGACTTTGTTTCCAATTTCTTCTCCATGTTGTTTTCTGCTTTGGACTCGATCTATATATATATATATATATATATATATATATATATATATATATATATATATATATTAGAGTGTGGGATTTTTCCAATCTCTCTGAAGTTGATCAAGAAGAAATATCGAAGCGCTATTTTTAGAGTGTTTGACGTAGGTTATCTCGTTGTTTTTGTTCGTGCAATTACACCAAGAATTTTTAGTGTTGAAGTTGATTAAATCTTGTGGTAAGATTTACGTGTATAATTCCTTCGTAAGATTGAGAGATTATTTCATGAGGAATTGTGGGGTTAAACAATACGTGTGTTATTGGGTGTAATTAGGGCTTGCGAAACACCATGAATGTTTGAGTGACTCAAATGTGTAATTTTCGTTGTATCGCCTGATTTATAGTGAATTCATCACCGCTCTTCCCACAGACGTAGATCTCAATGACTAAACTACGTAAATCTGACATTTGATTTATTTTCTTACTCTGTCTATTATCGCTTGTTTTCTGCAACAATTGGTATCATAGGTAGCTTGGCTGAATTGAAGTGAATTAATGGTGATAAAAGAAGGAAAAGTGAGAATCGACATATTTGATAGGAAGGATTTTGGTTTTTGAAAAATGCAGATTGAATATTATCTCTACTAGATAAACCTGTACTTGCCATTGTCTAGAGAGAAACTAGAGATGATGAAGCAACTTGATTGAGATTTGCTTGATAGACAAGCTATGGGTGTTATTCGGCTGACGTTGACTCGTAACGTCGTGTTTAATATCGTGAAGGAGAAGACCACTGCTGATTTAATGAAAGCCTTGTTGGATATGTATGAAAAGTCATTTGCTATCAACGGGGTCTACTTGATATGACGTCTATATAACTTGAAGATGAGCAAAGGGGCGTCTGTTGCATATCGTATTAATGAATTTAATGTGATTGTTAGTCAATTAAGTTTAGTTGAGATTGACGTTAAAGATGAGGTATGTGTTTTGATTCTATTGTTTACTGTTACTACTATTAGTAATTCCTCTAGGTTGACTAGTTTGACATTTGATGGGGTTCAAGATTTGATTATGAGCCAGAACATCTGTAAAAGAGAATCTAGTGAACTTGTATCTATTGCTTTAGTAGGTGAAAATAAAGGAAGATCTATAACTCATATTAGCATGAGTAGTACTAATATGAATAGGCATAGTTAGTCTAAGTTTAGTGTTGTCTATTGGAGTTGTGGTAAGAAATGACATCTTAAAAGGAATTGCCTTAAGTTGAAGAATGATAAAGGTGAGGGAATTATAGTTGATTTGGCAAATGATGTTGCGGTTGTAACTAAATAATGTTAATTATGTCTTGTCTGTAACTAATTATTCATCGTTTGATGGATGGATATGGATTCTGGTTGTTCTTTTCATGCTACATCAAATAGAAACTAGTTCGTTACTTATTAGTGCATGGATAATAATAAAGTACAATTGGGGAACAACGCTGAATGCGATGTGGGTAATGTTAGAATCAAAATGTAAAATGGTAGCGTGAGAACATTGATTGGAGTGAGACATGTTTTAGAGTTGAAGAAGAACTTAATTTCCTTGAGTGCCCTAGATTCGGCTAGGTATCAATATATTTCAGAATGTGGAATTTTGAAAATTGTTTGAGATGATTTGATGATAAAGAAAAGAATCAAGCATGGTGGCTTGTACAAGCTTCAAGGTGAGATAGTGACGGCCTTCAACATGGAGATGTTGAATACATTTGTTTGAGAGTTTGAATTATGGCATATACGTTTGGAGCATACTAGCAAGAGAAGCCTAAAGGTTTTAAGTGAAAGAAATTTGCTATATGGTTATGTTGCTAACAAATTTAATGTATGAAAATGTTATGATTTACATCTACGACGGAAAGTACATTTCGGTATGATTGTCAAAGAAACCATGAAAATTGTAGAGTCAATTTACTTAAATGTTCATAGATTGTTGTGGTTTTCTTCAAGAAAAAAGTGTCAAATATATACTAACAGTTGTTGATGACTACTTGATGAAGACGTGGGTGTTTGTGCTTAGGCACAAGTTTGATACTGTTGTCGGGATCATGCAATTGAGAGCTTTGATTGAAAAGGAGACTAG
Source organism: Eucalyptus grandis (assembly GCF_016545825.1). Classification (NCBI taxonomy): domain Eukaryota; kingdom Viridiplantae; phylum Streptophyta; class Magnoliopsida; order Myrtales; family Myrtaceae; genus Eucalyptus; species Eucalyptus grandis. Next base: position 33,148,296 of record NC_052614.1, on the reverse strand, counting down.
TAAAATGATCAAGCATGTACGGATTGACAGTAACATGAAGTTTTGCTCGAAGCTGTTAAGAAAAAGAATAAATTTGCATGAAGGAAAGCATAATGAGACACCATAGAATAGTTACTAGACCACAACATGTGAAATTGATGAGCAAAACATTACTAGAGACGGCCCATAAAATGCTCCATAATGTTGGTATGGCTAGAGATTCCTCGCATATGCGTTTAGTATGACAAGCTACCTGATAAATGGATCCCCATTTACCACAATTGGATGTCGGGCTCTCGAATAAGTGCAGTCAAGTAACGTTGTTGATTATTCTATTTTTAGAATATTTAATTACCCATGTTATGTTCAAGTGAGTGATAGTAAGCTTGATGGAATGATAAGAAAGTACATGTTCCTAAGCTATGCATGAGATGAGCGGGGTTATCGGCTATGGTGCTCAGAGTTAAATTCACCTGTTATCAATAGAGAAGTTACGTTTGACAAATCTCTAGTACTTCTAGCTAAGAGTGATTTTAGCAGTATTTTTACAGATCTAAATGGTGTTCAGCTTGAGGTAGAGTGCAACTAGAAACTCTTGAGGTAATGGGTTACAAGTACTAGTGAAGTAATCGATATAGATGGTGTTCATAGTGAGGTAGAGCTTATAGAACTAACGGTTGTTGTAACTATTGATATTGACAAGGTACATATGCTATGTCTTGAAAGATATAGATGTAACAATGGTTTTGCTTTATCTACAATTAATGAGAATGCAATGGAAAATATTTGCGAAGCAATTAAAGATGTATGTCGACTTGGTATTATAATGAGATCCTCGGTTATGGCGAAGTTCAAGCGAGGCTTGGACTTGAAAAATATGTATGATGGTTGAGCGTATTAGGGGTTATGGGAGAATGGCAACATAGTTTTTTTTTTTTTTTGGCAAAGTGATTGTGACTTGGCTCATCGTTGAGCAAATGTGGAGATTGTTAAAATATATCTTGAGTTTGAACCTTATATACGAATCTTGACCCAACAATCGAATTTGTGTCGTGAAGATACATATTTCTTGTTTTGGCGATAATGTTCAATTGGATCTTTCTTGATGGTCAAATTGGAATCTACCAAGATAATAGAGAAATAAATACTATAACAAATTTATATTTGGATTGTTTTTGGACTAGTACTGGAAAGTCTAATGTGAACATTAATTGGACAGAAATTCGGTCGGTCAATTTTGCCGATCGAATTTGGACTTTTGTGTGGCTTATCTTTAAGCATATTCTGCACCATGTTGCGGATCAGAAGAATAAAAAGGAAAGTCTCAATTTTGGACTTTGTTTCCAATTTTTGCTTTGTGTTAGTTTTCTGCTTTGGACTCAGTCCTTCTTGGCTTATACACACACACATATGGATTGTGGGGGTTTTTCCAGTCTATCCGAAGTTGATTAAGAAGAAATATTGAAGCGTTGTTTCAAACAAGTGGTTTACGTGGGTTATCTCATTGTTCTTGATCGTGCAATTACACCAATAATTTTTAATGTTGAAGTTAATTAAATCTTGTGGTAAGATTTGTATGTATAATTCTTTTGCGAGATTAAGAGATTATTTCGTAAAAAATTGTGGGCTAAACACTGTATGTGCTATTGGGTGCAATTGGGGCTTGGGAAATACCAATAATTTGTGTTGTGAAGATACATATTTCTTGTCTCCAGTGATTTCATGACTTTAGAAAATCAAGGGATACATTGTGCATGTTAATCCTACCAATGTGACATTAAGGACATGTTCAGATAAGTGATCTTTGGAATTAGACAGAGAGGGCCGTTATTGGTAATTCAATTATTCTAAATTTCAAAAATAACAATGCAAATTATGCGTGAAAGTGGACAATTGTTCACTAATCCCGACAACTTAACCTTCTCATGAAAGACAAGTATCTAGTGAAGCAAGCCAAATGTCTTCAAGGATTATCATAAGTGTTAAACGACAAGCAAGGATGAACGAAGTGTTCTTGATGATTATCACACTTGACAACCAACATGCAAAATAGAGATTAAAAGGGTTTGGCATCTCTCTCTCCCCCTCCCCCCTCCTCCTCTTGGCCGAACCCCTCTCACCATTACACTTCAATTATTTTCTCTCAATTTTCTTCACCAAGAGTCTCAAGATCCAACACTCAAGTAGGTTGAGGTTTGGTTGTCCAAATCAAGTTAAAAAGTAAAATTGCTAAATTCAATACTATTTGATCTTCTTGATTCTTGGAGAATGAGTGTAGTCTAGGCATGGCAAAACTCTAGATTCTTAGTTGTTGAAACTATGTTAAGAATTGTTCATGCATGTGAAATTAAGTCCATCTTTGATGTCTTTTGGTTCATTGGAAAAGCATCTTATCATCTTTCTTTTCAGCTCACAGCATTCAAATTTTGAGAAAAAGCAACTTTTCTTCTTTCTTTCCAGCTCATAGCATTGAAATTTTGAGAAAATGCAACTTTTCTTCTTTCTTTCCAGCTCACGACATTCAAATTTTGAGAAAAAAGGCAAGTAGAGATATTATTCGTTCCGTAGGAAGACGGAATCATTCTCTAAGAACAGAAAAAGGAAGATGAGATCTTTCTAAGGAAAGAAAGGAAGATGAAGAAGGCCTTCAAACTAGGGAGACAGGTGTACTAGAATTGTTGCTAACATGCAACAATCACACTATTTTTTTTATGATGGATTAAATAAATAAATAAATAAATAAATAAAATGTCTTGACTTGATTATCAAAATAAAATGTTGAGGATCGATTGGTCGGTGGGTAAAATGTTACGAGACTATTGTTCCATTTGTCTAAAACAGCATGTGTTTTGATTCTCAGTTTGATTCTTGTGTTATGGGTATAATGAAAAGAATTAATTTTCATTTGTCTATCCAATGACCGACATGCTTTTATATAACTTGAACTTAATTCTTTCATAGTTTCGTTCCTTGTTCAATCTCATTCAGTTACCATCTATGATCAATAGAACAATGTACTGGAACTACTAAAACTTGATATTTTGATTGTGATGATTACCAAATGAGTCAAATTGATTTACCACTTAAAATTGGGAACACGTCAAACGAATGAATATTTACAGTTCAATGCTTATAGTACATTTAATCTACACAGTACTCATAAAAGGGCTCCTTATTTTGCCAAATAGGCATAACTTAAAGGGGATAAAAACATTCCGACCAAAAAAAAGGGGATAAAAACATGGGCGGTGCTTGAACTTTTTTTTTTCAAGATTCGGTGCTATCTCCGAACCTTTTTTTGGTTAATCTAATCCTTGAATTCTAGTTCGTTTTATAGTTTTTATGTTAAACATATCCCACAGTATGTGCATTTTTTTTAACGTGGACCGCCACATCAACGTTTATTATACCAAAAAAGTAATGTAAACTATCACACCATTCTCTTAAGTCAATAAATTGTTTTCCCCTCTCTTTTTCTTTTCCTTTTGGGCCAAGAGAGATGATGTGGAAACCACATGCAAATCACGCAGGCATCAATATGACCAATTTAACATCACCTAGCTAACGATGTTAAGATTTTAATGGAAGGATTATATTAAGTGAAGTTTTTGAAGTTCGAGGACTCAAGGGGGAAAAAAATAGGGCAATATCGAATTTGAAGAAAAAGTTAAGGGTCATACATATCATTATCATTCCAATTAGAAATGGATCCATCGAGAAAATGTAAAAAAAAAAAAAAAAAAATCATTTAGGGCGAGCTTTTTGTAGTATATATTACCCCTCATTCCAGAGCTCACCCCACCGGTGGTTCCAAGGCTAGGGTTCTTCTCCAAACAGAGTGAACCGAAAGGTCTCTGGGAAAAACCAGAGCTGCCAACCTAATGCAACGTCCACCAAGTTTCGGACGCTTCTTTGCTCGAGAGCATGATGAACGCCGACAGCACGAGCTCTGGCGAAGGTCGGAGCGGTCGGGGTCAACAGAGCACGAGTATGTCGTGCTCTTGAGCTTTAGAGGTTCGGATACTCGCAATGGTATCGCCAATCACCTCTACAATGGGCTCGTCGACGCGGCACTGACCGTGCCAATCTCCGTGTTCAGCGAAGCCGAGCACCTGCCGATGAGCAGCCAGTTCAGCTCGCAGCCTCAAGTGGCGGGGTCCGAGGTTTCGATCCCCATCCTCTCTGAGAGTTACGCTGCCAGCAAACGGTGCCTCTGTGAGCTTGTTCAGATGATGGAGAACAGGAAGAGCGCGGGACACGTGGTCATGCCCTTCTTTCACACAGTCGAGTTCGACAGGGCCTTCTGTTCACACGAGATGTGCTTTGAGCAAAGGGAGGTGGAGGAGGCAGGGCAGCAGGGGCTTAGAGATCTCAGCATCTTGAAAGGATGGGAATCAGAGAAAATCGCTAACGGGTATGTAATTTCATCTCCATTTACACTTGTTGTCTTTCTTTCAATGAGATCTTTCTGCTGTAATCCCAGATTCCTCATTGGTAGAATCGAAATATAGTTTGTTTATAATCCTTTTGCGATATGTTGCTCATATGGCGATTTCGTCCAATGGGATTCTGTGGAATCCTTTAATTTATTGTGTGTTGTTGTTTGATAGGCACCAAGGAGAATTTGTAAGAATAGTTGTTAAAACGGTTCTGACTGAGATTCGACAAGGTTTTCAAGTAGATGTTCCTGAGCTTTTGGTTGGAATTGATGATCATATGAAGAAGATTATGGGATTGCTGGATACTACTGGTACCCGAGCAATTGGAATATACGGCATGGGTGGCATTGGCAAAATCATATTCACCTTCGGAGGATTCGCGCATCGCAGCTTCCTTCCAGATATTCATTAAACGATCGATCATTCTTCTCGATGATGTGGATCATAAGCATCATCTACATGCTATGACCAGAGAACGAAATTGGTTTATGCTGGGAAGTAAGATCATCGTCACGTCTGGATATGAAGCTATGCTTAATTAAGGTGAAATGTGGATTACACTACAAGTATGAACTCGAGGAAGGTGCCTTTTAAGATAAATCTAGAAAGACTTCCTTTAGCCCTTGAGGTCATAGGTTCATATTTGTTTGTATAATCCAACAAGAAAAGATGGGAAGTGCCTAAAAATTTAAAAAAGAGTCTCAAAGAGATGTCCAAAAGATATTGAGGATAAGTTATGGCACTGCTTGATTTTCATTGGCATGGATAGAAAATTTGCTGGGGACTGTGGTGCATATTCAATTTGGTTGAAGAACTAAAGCTTAGATATCATATGAGTGGTGATTAAAGGATATAATCAATTAAGAGATCTTGGTGAGTATGTTGTATGCATATGGCAGTGATGAAAATATACTGTCAAGGCGGTGAATAAGGGATATAGTCAATTAAGAGATCTTGTTATGTAGTGTGCTTGGAGAACTGGTCTACAGAACCAGATAAGGTAACCTACTATCTATTTTTCCCTGCACTCTTAGCTTTTGTTCTCGTTTACTTCAGCATGTAACATCTGTTGTCATTTGTTACTTCTTACCTATTAAATCCCATAATGGCAAGAATGCTGCTTTTTCTAGGGATATTTCTCTTCCCCTCTCTTCTAAATACCCTTACGAAAAATTTCTTGTGGTAAATCTAAAGAATCTGGAAATGAAAAAGGGATGTTGCAGCTTTAAAACATGTATTCCAAGCACGTAAATTTCAATGCTTCACCGCACGGTCATAACATGAACAACTAAAATAAAGCCACATCTTTACCAAACAGACCCTTTATCATCGCCATATTATGAGAAAGTAGATAATTAGTTTCTTTTAATTGGTTTTGTACTATATATTATTGGGTTGCTTTTAACAGCTTAATCTTCAAAGGGAAAAAATTTGTCTAAAATGACATCAGAAGGGGTCACAAGTTCTAATCTTGGCACTCCTTGTGTTCGTCATGACATCTATTGCTGTTTTCATTGTGCTTGTTTTGCGGTCTGAAGTTGTCTATGCGATGTGGTTATGTTCAAATGTAATTCCATGTGTAAAGGTTCATATGTGAGGAAATGTGTCAAAGTAACATGTTATACATATTGTGTTGGCCTGAACCTTTTTCTCTTAGCAAATGATGCAATACTACGATAACTGGTGCTTTGCTTGTAGGGTTCCAAAAAAGGTTTGTGCCATTTGTTTTGAAAGAGACGGCACAGATGAAATAGTTGACCAAGGGTGTCAAAAATGCAAAATTGATCGAAAGCCCTGGTTAAAGGGCTAAGCGAAAGCAAGCGCTATAGAAAGAATAGCTTTGAAGCTACCTTTATAATGGGATTCCAACTCAGCAACTTTATGGGAATTGAAATGAACTTGCTTTTCGTTAGCTCTTTCTTTTCTAGCAGATCAATCAGGGCTACGATGAAAGGTGAATGTGAATGTCAGTAGCGAGTTTTCAATGTCTCCAATTTTTTGCAGAATTAAAGGTTCTTTATAGCAAGAGGTGTGCATTACTGGAGATTGTAAGAAATTACTATTGGAATTAAGATGGCTTTTTTGGTAGAGTTGCCCTACATCTCTTGTCACAAACATTTTCATCTAAGAAATTTAGTCGTCCTTCATTTGTCATGGAGCACAACGTCAAAGTATTGGGGAGGATGGAGTTCAGTCATAATAAGATGGACAAGCATATCCTCTTCTCGTTATTTCGAGCTCCACTTGTTTTCGATAGCTAAATCCTAAATTTCTTCACTACTCTATGTGGCAAAGCAGCTAAATGTTATCATGCCTATTGGTTGTGCATATTCAGGGTGCGCTCTTGACCTGTCGACCTTTCCAAATTGGAACTAATTCACTCTCCTATCGGAATGGTCAAGAGCCTCGTTTCCTTGGACTAGAGGAACCGTAAGAACTTGGAGGAGCAACCTTTTACATTGGGTAGATTAGAAGAATTAAAAGAACTATTTTTAGATAGAACAGTTATATGAGAAGTTTCTACATTTACGAATGTATAAATTCTGAATGTACTAGATTATTTACATGCTTAACCAAAAAACAAAAATAACTGAGCATTTAAGGTTTTTAATATGTAAAATTTCATATTCGTTATTATAGTTTGTAACTCACGTTTGCGATGAACTCAGAGTACCATTATTCTACATGATTATCTAAGTTCTAAAGATATACTGGGTTACATCTAGATCATCTATATTGATCAAGAAGCAATTATAATTAGTCATATGAAAAAATCATGACCTCAATTCGAGTGATTTTAGTTTCTGGACACTTAATTGTTTTTAATTTGGGTTGTGGATGTTATTCGTTAGGACTGTTTTATATTTTCTTGGCACTTGCCCGGGTCGTGTGTAAGAATGTGACTAATATTCGAAGCAAACGAGGCCTGTCTCAGAATAAAATAACTTTAAAAGTAGGGAATTTTGAAATCTAAAACTCGTATCAATGTGATACTTTGTAATATAAAAAAAATTATCGTCCAGGTTTTAGAGCTTACGTTGCATTTCGAGGTCAAGTTAACGTAAAATTTAACAAGGAGAAGTTCTCTTACTCATACCTCAATAAGATTGCCATGATGGACTTGCCAACCTTGAATTTTTTTTATCATGGGTGATAAGGAGTAATTACGGGCTGATCTAACTATTCGGAAGGATTTGAAATCCTTATGATGACCTTCAAAGAGGATTGCTAGCGTGGACCGCCCTCCATCGACATTTTATCTATCCAAAAAAAGAAAATGCACATTAGAATGGCAAAAGATATCATCCTACTTAATGATTTCCCTACCAAAATCTAAACTTCTTCTATGTCACAACACGTTGCAGCATCATACATAGCATTCAAGACGAGAAATGCTTTCCACTGACTACTCCTGATCCTTATCTTGTGCCTTGTCGCGAGCCTCAAGATAAAGCAATAAGTATGCGAGCCATGTGACGGGCAAAGAAAATCACGACATAAAGTAGGATAAAAAGATTTATGCCCCAATATATTCTTGTTGTTCCAAGTAGTAGTACGATCCTCCTCCCTTTTACACAGTCTTGTCGCTCCCAATTCACAGAAAAGTCTCCATGCTCCCAAGTCTTCTCTTCTTTCTTTCCAACTTACCATTCAAATTTTGAGGTAAAAGCAAGTAAAGCACATCATTCGTTCTGTGGGGGAGAGAGAATCATTTCACTGAAAACTGAAAAGGAAGGAGAAACCATTTTCCGAGGAAAAAGAGAAAAGGAAGATGAAGAAGGCCTTAAAACTAGAGGGAAAGAGAGTTCGGTGTGCTGGAATTGTTGCTAACGTGCAGACTATCGTTACATATGTCTCAAAAAGCACATGTTTCAGCTTTCACTAGCACGTACTTTCATATAACTAAAGCTTGATTCTTTCGTAGCTTGTTGATTGTTCAATCCCGTTTGGTTACCATTTGTTGTTAGGTATGTTTGATTCAGTTTTCTCTCAATGAGCTTTCCAAAACCCCTTGAAAAAAATACTCAGAGTGTTTGGGAAACTGTCTAAAGGAGCTTTCTATTGACCTTAAAAAGCTGAAAACCCAATGCTAATATAGATCAGTTTTGGGCTTTCAAGCCAAATGCTGAAACTACTTTTCTTTTGTCCAAAACTATTATCATAAATTTTTAGTTTTCAATTTTATCTCTCATTGTTCCAAAAAACTACCCTTATGTTCATTGGAGTCGGCAAATAGTTTAATATTTTTAATAAAAAAGAATTAAATCCAAAAGCCATTTATAGAAAAGATTTGCCAAACACCATTTACACCAAAATAACTTTGCAAAGAATGTTTTTACCAAACGCAATTTGCATTTCCCAAACACTTTAAGCCAAAAATATTTGTATTTCCCCAAACCCATGCCCAAGACTGAACCAAACGCAGCCATGGTATAACGTAGCGGAATGCTAAAACTCGTGTTTATGATTGTGATGATTATCAAACATTGATTAACCACTTAAAATTTAAAAAAAAATACATGTCTAATGATTTGACTTTTACAATTCAGCATTATAATGCATTTAATCAATACGATACTTATAAAAGGCCTCTTTGTTTTGCCAAGCATAGCTTGAAAGGAATGATGACAAAGTCCCTCTAGTTTTCTTTTCAACATTCAAGGATGTCTCCAAATCATTTTTTTTGTTCAATTTAATTTCTGAACTTTTAAAAAATTGTTCCATATAAACATATGCCGTAGTATATGCATTTTGCTAACACGGACTGCCACGTCAATGTTTATTAAATCGAAATAATAACGTAAACTGTCACACCATTCTCTTAGTTGACAAATATTTTGTTCTACTTTTCTTTTTCCTTTCCTTTTAGGCCGAAAGAGATGATGCGGAGATTATACATTTGCCATGCAGGTATTAGTGTGGCATATTTAATGTCAAGTTAACATAAAGTACGTTGACATAAACTAATGGTGTTAAAAATTTTAATGGAACGATTGTATAGAGTGGAGTTTTTCAAGTTTAGAAACTAAATTGAATAAAAGAATTGGACTTAGAAAAAAAAAGAATTAGGAATCATCCATATCAAGATGGGCTTTGAGCAGAGGATGTGGAGGCAGGGCAAGGGGCGCTCAGAGATGTCAGCTTCTCCCAAGGATGGAAGTCAGAGAAAATCGCTGATGGGTGTGTAATTTCATCTCCATCAAAGCTTGTCGATGAGATCTTGCTGCCGTAATCCTCCTTAAAGGTAGAATCGAAACATGATCTGTTTATAATCCTTTTGTGACATGTTGCCAATAATGGCGATTCCATCCAATGGGATTATGTAGAACCGTTTAATTTCTTATGTGTTGTTTTTTGATAGGTATCCAGGAGAATTTGTAAGAATAGTTGTTGAAACGGTTCTGAGTGAGCTACAACAAGGTTTTCAGGGAGATTTTCCTGAGACTTTGATTGGAATTGATGATCATATGACGTAGAATGTTGGATTGCTGGACACTAGTACCTGAACAATTTATGGCATGGGTGGCATCGGCAAAACCACTCTCATTTGTGGCTGTAGGAGTCAAAAGTGTTCAGGAATGATCACTCGTCCCTCATCGATAACGTCCCTCATCGATAACGATCTTTCTATAATATCTACTGGGCAACTGAGGAATGCCAAATCTCCATTCCCATAATGTCTGAAAATTTTGTCTCCTCGGAGCTGGGCAAAAGATGTTATCGATCTTCTAAAAAGTTAAAGGCGTTTCAGGAGTAAATGCTCCAACATGAAGCTTCGGAAGAGGGCTCTACTTATGAGCGGTGGGTTGGGATTGTCTGTAGAAGCGGGTGAAAATGAGCAAGTTCAATGTAGTGAACCAACTGAGGAAGATACCGGCTCAAATCTCTCTTCTTGACCTATTCAAGTCCTCTGAGAAGCATAAGAATGCATTGTTGTGCTTAATAAAGTCCACGTTTCGGAATCCATAGATGACAGTCAATTGGAAAAGTTTGTTGGATCTATCCTATTGAAAGATCAAATCTCTTTTGCGGGTGAGGATTTCCCTGCGGAAGACCCATGCATACGAAGGCTTTACACATTTATGTGGAGTACTATGATACAACTGTCACTCCTGAGATTATAGGTTCATTTTTGTGTGTGTAATTTAAAAATGAAGAAGATATCCAAAAGAAATTAAGGATAAGTTATGATGCGCTAGAATATGGATACCGACAATAAATGATGTAGTCAACTAAAAGATCTTGATAAGGACGTTATCTGACTAGAAGGGTTAACATATGGTGGTGAGTAAAGGATGTCAATCAAGAGATTTTGATAAGGACATTGTGTGCCTAGACAGGTGAGCAAGAGAACTGGACTGTGGATCTTTGAGAAAGCCTTGAAAGCACAAGAAGAGAATAAGTAACCTACTATCTATTTTCCCCGCTCTCTTAGCTCGTGTACTCATTTAGTCCAATATGTAACAGCTGTTGTTACGTGATACTAGAAGCTGCAGCAGCAATGGCTTTCGAGCTCGAGCGGCCATGATTGCACATGTCAAAGCTCGAACGGGCATTGCTGTAGGGAAGCTTGAGCCCTAGCTTCGCGGCCATGGCGGATGCAAGAAGCTAGATTGAGGAAGCTCCGGCAAATATGGCCGTAAGTTCAAAGCCGCGAACTTGAGGTGGCAAGAGAAGAGATGGAGAGAGATGTTGAATGAGAGAATAGAAGAGAGAAAGGCCATGGATGCTGCGATTTGGCACAATAAAGAGAACAGAGACGACTTTTGATGCTAGTAATCTTCGATACGAAAAGGTCCATATCAACGAAAAAAAAAAAAAAATCCATGTTTGTAATCTTCAATACCATCAAGTCCATGTCACATAAATACATCACTAGTATGGAAAATAGACGATTGTTATGCCTTTTCAAAAAGTAAAGAGACGACTTAGGGGGAAAAAGTAGAGAGATGATCTCGAACTTCCAATAAAAGTGAATAGATCATTTGTACCATTACACATTCTTTTAAATAATTTACCAATCTGCTTAAGTAATGATGATGCCGGATTAGGAAATGTCTCCTCTTATGTCCTTTCTGGTCAATTTGATGCCAAACTGAGATCCCCAATCTAAAGTGAAGACAATAGGATGATGGATGTATAAGTAGGCTTATTTGAATTGAAGCCCACCATAAACTACAAAAGAGACTTGTTATATAGAACATCGTTAGAGATACTTCGTGTGGTAGAATCCAAATCTATACAGAGTAAGTGACATTTCCGTTAGATTCTTAGATAAATTTAATAAAATTAAATAATTAGTAGTGACTAATCATATGATTTGTGAATCAATCTATAGTACCAATCACAATATATATTACATTTCTTTGTTTGAATCGCACAGTCGATGATATATCAAAATTTCTTTACTTAAAGAGCGAATTCTTATTTTGATGCTTCAATTTCCTTTAACTTGAATAATAATTACTTGCAATGCAACACATCCTGTAAACCATTTCAATGTACTGGATTTAGTATCTCTTGCATCACACCTGATGCTATCGGTTTCCACTTTGGGTTTGGATTCTTGATTGCAGCTCGAATGGGTCTGGTCGGTTCGTGGTACGATTAATCCGACCGGATCGTTGCTCTCCGTCGCTAACTCCGGCAAGACGTGAGGATCAAATGGGGCCTCGCATCACAGAGGAGAGAGAGAGAGAGAGAGAGGAACTCCACATGGGCCGGGACCCGATCCAGAGGCATATGACCCGACCCGACGAAGAATCTTGAAAAATCGGACAGTTAAGTCCAACCCTTTAAAAAGGCGCCTAAAGCCTTTCCCTCAACGATATGCTTAAACCCTCACCGACCAGACATCACGACAGCCTCTTTCTTCTTGCTCCATTGCCGCTCTCCACTCTCTGCTTCTCCCGCTGCTGCAACTTCAACACGCGCCCGACGCTTCCCACGTCGACGACCCGAGTGCGTATCGGAGGAGGAGGAGGAGGAAAGCGAGGGAATGGGCGGTGGCAAGCCGATGGCCCAATGGTAGCGCCGCCGTTGCAATGAGTATCCGGCTAAGTAGGAGCTTATCGATATCGGCCGCCGACCCGCGATTGTGTTCGCTCCGTCGTCTTCGGACCTCCGTGGCTCAGGTTCTTGCTCATCAGTTTCGGCTGCCCATTTGAATTCTTGAACCCAAATGAATAAAAAGAAAAAAAAGAAAAGAAATGGAGCATTAATTTGTCTCCGTGGCATTGCTCTGTGCTGGTTGGATTTTCTGTTTTGGGAATGGTGGGGATGATGGGGAGTTTATGCCGAATGGCTGTGTTAACTCTTTTGTATTATGTACCTCGGAGATGGTAGGAGCATGTTCGTTTGCTAAACCGAAAGAGAAGTAAAGTGCAGTAGAAATGGGAAACATCGATGCTTTCTGAGTAAAGGGTCGAAAATTCATTTGTTTGCTGACACTTGCGCATGTTATCGTCGTATAGTTATGAATGTGCTGTCATTTGATTTGATTGGTTATACTAATTTGACTTGTCGTTTGTAACTGCAATTGCAGTTGCAGCAGGGGACCTTCTTAATCATCGGGAATGTCGATTTGCTCAACTTCATTTTGTACTGGAGAGCTGTTTACGAGGTCTTCTAACCTCAAAACTCGAAGCGCACCTAGTGCGCTTATGACTAAACATCTTAAGAATCAGGAAGCTGGTAACAGCTTTACAAGGTTTCACGGCGGTCTGTCTTTGGCCCTTTTCACTCTAGACCTGTACTTTCCGAGCACCGCAGGAGACGGTTTATTCTTTAGCATTCGAGTCAAATTCCTGGTAATGAAGCTTTGGCTACTAGGTTTTACTCACAAAGTTCTCAACCAGTTAATCAAAATGATGACGCCTTTGTAAGGGATGGGATAAGAGGTGCCACTGGATTGGGTTTTAAGGGTTTCAAAAAAAATTGGAAGAAGGCAAAGCAGTTAGCTGCTCAAAGTAAAAGTCTGCTGCTTCTTCATCCATTGTATCAGAATCTTTGAAGGAGGATGTCTCAGTAGAAGTCAAAGAAAAAAATTGCAGATACAGCAAAGAAGTAAACTTGCAGGTTCATCATCTGTGACATCGCTTGCTAGCGGCGCTAAACAGGATAAGAGCAAAGGGAGACGAGAGCTTGCACGGAGCAAAAAAAGCAAAGAACAAAAGCGTGATCCTTTGAAGAAAGATTCTAAAAGTGCTTCTCAAGCAGAAGTGTCAGACCAGAAGAAAGTCGAATCCTTGTCCGCATCGAATTTGGAGGTCAGTGATTGCAAATCTGGGAATAGTTAGGAGCACTTTTAAAAAAAAAAACAAATCATGCTGTGATATCTTAACTGATGTTAATTTTGCAGGGCAAGTCAGGTGGAAGTCATCCTGACTCCAAGGAACTCCTTGAGGTTTCTGCTTTTGCAAAAACAAGTTCTGGTAAGAAAGTCTGAAAGTCAAAGAAAAATCTGTGAAGACATCTGTTGAGCCATCGGGAAAAGAAAGAACAAGCAATCAACAAAGTGAGTTCTCCGAGTCAGAGGATTTCAAAGTCACTTTATCCTCCTGAGGGGAGATCTGTTGTGGTTGTAGAGTCTGCTACAAAGCAAAGGTTATTCAAGGCTATCTTGGTGATATGTTTGAAGTTATTCAAGCTATGGTCATGTAAGGGACTTGGCTGCACGATCAGGATCTGTTCGTCCTGATGATGACTTCAGTATGGTCTGGGAGGTGCCTTCTGCTGCTTGGACCCATCTGAAGAGTATCAAGGTTGCCCCTAAGCGGGTATTGATTTCCATCCCACTTACTTCTTCATGACAATTCTCAGTGAAAATACTAGTGTTTTACTTAAGGGACTTTTCAGGAGCTCAGCGAATAGTTCATGAACTTGATTCAACCAGATTTTAGTCTTCGAAAATAGTAAAGTATCTATCTATGAATATGAAAACCATACCATTGAGATTAGGTTATGCATTAATGTTATTATCTGCGACATCTATCAATGTATGGAAGGCAAATAATTTGGTATTTAACTATGCTTCTGAATGCTTTCTTCCTGTCTTGGTTCTCAGAGCAGATAGTCTAATTCTAGCTTCAGATCCTGATCGTGAGGGCGAGGCTATTGCTTGGCACATCATTGAGATGTTGCAGCAGCAGGATGCTTTACGTGATGATATGACTATAGCAAGAGTTGTTTTTCATGAGATAACTGAATCATCCATCAAGGCCGCACTCATGGCACCAAGAGAAATAGATGCAAACTTGGTGCATGCTTACCTTGCACGCCGAGCTCTAGATTATCTGATTGGTTTTAATATTTCTCCTATATTATGGAGGAAACTACCAGGTTGCCAGTCAGCGGGCGAGTCCAGTCTGCTGCTTTAGCACTTATTTGTGATCGAGAATTGGAAATCGATAAGTTTGTTCATAAGAGTATTGGAGTTTCGAGGTTGACTTTGAGAGAAGAAGTTTGGAACCTTCCCTAAAATCCATTTCTATCCCATCCCGCTTGACATATTTTGCTTCGACAAAATTGAACCAGTTGTCAATTGGTTCCTATATAGAGGCAAAAGATATTGAAGAGAAGATTAGATCTGAAGGTTTCAAAGTTGTTGCCTCTAAAAGTAACAAGACGAGGAGGAACCCTCCTACACCTTACATCACATCGACTCTTCAGCAAGATGCTGCCAATAAATTACATTTTCCAGCCACATACACTATGAAGGTTATAACCTTAAAATTCTGATGACCTTCTCAACAGATGCCTGCATATGTTGACCAGGAAAAACAGTTTTTGCAAGTTAAGAAGCATGCAATTTACTTCCAAGTGCATAAATTTTAAGCCTAGAGGTAATCATGCTGTAGATAGTAATATACGTGGAACTGTTCAGTTGTTTGCTTGCCGGAGTGTCTGAGAGATTGATTTTGAAGGTAAATATGTTTCGTATCCTTGAAACACCATTGTGTGATCCATGCTCAACACTCTCTGAGAGTGCACCACATGTCACTCTTTGGCTGGTTGCCAAACCACATGAGCTGTTTTATAGTTCATGCCAAAGTTGCAAAAGAAGGTAGACGGCCCAGCCTTATTGGGCGTTTACACATGAGTGACGTGCAGGGAGAATTGATTTTTGTTTGTTCTTCTTTTCCATTTTTTCTTTATTATTTGTCTTTCTTCTTCTATTCAACCCTCATTTTACTATACATGCTGGCACATATATTATCAGATTAGAGCATTTTACTCATATTTATATTCTATGAGAAAAAACTATGCTAAAAAAAATGAAGTTTCATGAATTTTGAATCTAACTTAAAGTTTAATCTTTTTTTTTCCTTTTTTTTCTTTTTCAAGTTATGTATAATGAGATTCTCTCCCCCTCTCGGCACCTCCAACCGCAGTAATTTTATTAGACTCATGATATCAGAGAAGACCATATTATTCTTCTTGTTTTATAAAGTCCTAATATTACTCGTAACATTCTTCTATTGATAACTAAATTCACTAATAAGAAATTGAATTTAGCTAAAGATAACACTTTTAATTTAAGAATTTGCTCAAAGCAAACATTTCCTCTCTCATAGTTCTGTAGTTTTTTAAGATATTTATTATCAAGTGCCACAACTAAGTTGGAATTTCATTTTCAAGTGTTTGTCATTGATTTTCAAGAAACTTAAGATTTGAGAGTATGTTTGATATTTTCCTAACTCTAGAAGTCCAAAACTCTACTTTGCCTATTGGTTGGTTAAAAATGAAAATAGAAACAGAATGAATTTGTTCTTGAATAACAAAATGATTGAAGCTGCTTTAATCATCTTATTCACATCAGTTCTTGAATGCAGCTTGCGCAAAGCTTTACGAAGGGTACAGTTATCAGATGGCAAGGCAGTTGGTTTGATAACATACATCAGAACTGATGGTTTACATGTAGGTGCTGTTCTTCTGTAAGATTGTCCTGAAGTTATCTAGTTGCTTGTACATGCTCTACTGGCATCACTGTTGTTCTTTTAAATTACTTGTTGATCTTTACTAACAGTTACTTTTAGGCCCTTTTAGCGGGTAAGTACTCGACCTATAGTCTGGACTTTTTATATTGGTTGCTTCAATAAGTGTTGAAAGCGACATCTTTGGAGACTTAATGATGTGTTAGTCTAGGGAAGTGAAGTAGATAGGATTGGTTATTTTTCATCACAGTGATAATATGCACTGATGTTAGGATGAAGTGTTGAGCCATGAGTACGTACTTTGTCATTTGTAAATTTTGACCCCTAAACTTTCTTTCTGGTAGTGTTGTTGCCTGTGCTATTTTATTTATTTATTTATTTATTTATTTTTGGGGTCAAAGCCTGTTCTATTTGATTAGAGAATCGCCTCTTCCATCACTTCCATCATAAGTCATTAGTGTGCCATTTTCATATAGAAGGAAATGTATGCTGACTTTTTGAATTTGTCATATAATTCTAGCATTGTGCCAAGCTTTGATCATTTGTCGGTTTTTTTTTTTTTTTTTTTTTTTTGGGGGGCTATGATCATTTGTGGGTTAGGTGGTGTCAAAAGTTGGAAATTTTCTGCAAGAGCATTTTATGGGCTAATAGAGGAGTTGAATTATTGTGGTAGATGGGTTTCCTTGGGAAGCTATCTGGAAAGCAAAATTTCACTCTCTTGCTTTCTTTGGTTGGAATTGAAAGCTTTTCGAACCGAAGAAGAGAGGTAAAGTGTTGGCCACTATGTGCTATTTTTCTTTTCTTTTTTTTTTTTTTTTTTTGCCAAAAGGAGGAAGAGATTGTGGTGAATCGTCTTCGACAACCATGGATGAGAACTTTTAGACTTCTTCTTATGGTTCTATTGGGCTAAGCTGGGTTTTAGTGAGGCCTGTTGAGCATGAATTGTAGGCATGGCAAAGTATTCAAATATCTTCTCATGCCCAAGTCCTCTTTCTATGTTTTTGGTTGGTTGGAGAAGAATGGAAAATATGTCTTTTGAAGGGAAGAGTTTTCCATCTAGGCACTTGTTGAACATTGGTTGGAAGTTCCATACTTTTTGTACAGTGTGAAAGCGTCTTCCATCCTTGGCTCAACATTGAGCTCTTTGTTTACATGGGTTGGCACCCCTTCTTCCTCATAGTGGATTTGATGTCTTGACAGTTTTTTTGGATTATCATACTTGTGCTGTTTGTGCATTTGTGTTGCCCTTCCTGAAAATAAGTCCTTGCTCTTTTACATAAAAAGTTTTTGATATGTTTCTGGCTAGACTTCAATCCTTTGTAAAACTGGAAAAGCTGTATGTCATTGAAGCTTGGGTTGTGAATAAGTTTTGGTTCCAATGGGATACTCCATGTTGAGTTTTGTGACGTTGTGGATTTCATGTCCTGTTGAGAAAGTGAAAAAGAAGGGGTAGGTGTTTTGTGAAGTGGCCATCAAGGGGTGCTGAGCCGTTTTTGAGGAAATTAATTTTAAGAGGGTGTCAAAATGTATATTCAAAAGTAGGACTGGAGATTTACTGGGAATTTTATTACTTTATATTTTTTTTTTTCATTGCGAAAGACTTTCTTCTTCTAGAGAGGCACGTGTCTTCCCCCCAACCAAAGTCTTACTTGCTATATGGAACCAAATTTAGTTATTCTCCCAACTGAAGTCATGTGCTTAGCTGTTTTACATTTATTCTTTCTTAATTCAAGTTTGAACTGTTAAGGAACTTTTTAGTTCAGGTTGTAATATTTCAGTTAGTTTGCATCTACACTCCCTTTATTCTAGTGATTTGGCATTGTCTAGTTTATTTGCTTATTGTGATAAATTGCTTTTATTGGGGTCTGATTCTGACAATTTGCTCTGACGGTACCTTTTTTGAGTTTGTTTTAGATATCTGAGGAGGCTGTGAAAGATATACGCTCTTTGGTGATTGACAGGTAAGATGATATCTTTGCATTAGAATATTTGAAAGATTGGATCTTGCATGTGTAGTCTCCATTATTACTTATTATAAGTATAAGCTGCTTTGCTAACATTTATCTTGTTAGAACTTTAACAGAATTTTATTTGAGTTTCAGGTCCTTGAACAAATTTCCTGTGTGAAGTATTTTCGAGGTTTCTTATTTCAATTGTATTAGTAGGATTTTCATTTGTTTCCTTGACTTTGATTCTTGGAGGGAAGGGTTTAAATTAGGTCAGTTTCTACTTCTTACACATAATATAACCGAAGGGCTGGAGAGTGTCTAAGCTTAACGTGGTTGACTTTGTGTGAGAAGTTTGTCCAAGGTTTGAAAGATGTCTTTCTTTTCTTCTCAATTTGGTTATTTAGATGCTGGTGCAAGTATAGTCGGTCTGGAATTGCAGACACTGATGGTGTCACCATAAAATCGATTTCCCTCACATCAAGGATTGGCTAAAAATTTGCATCTTTGTCAAAGAGTGACTTCTATTGCACATGGAAGAGATTTTATCAAGCAAATTCTGTGGGAGTTAAAGGGAAGTTATAAATGAGACATCCAAGTGTGATGCCTTTTCTATTGTGTTTTACAATGCTACAGGTTCCTGGGTTGCTTTTGAACTGGATTTCTGTTTGGGGCTTGTTAGCTAGCTCTTTAATGTTATGGCTCCTTTTGCTTTCTAGAAAGTGGCTTATTGGCTTATTTCAGAGTCTACCTAATGTTCAACCACCTGTGAAATAAAGTTCTATCCCATGGCTTTTTCCATTTGAATGGGGTAGCGATCTCTTTGCCTTTATGTATCATCAGGTGGTCATTTCACTGTTTTGAGGTTGTTATTACTTTTTCTTTGATATATAAAAAGTTCAACGATAAGGCACCGAGGGGTGCAAACCCTCATGCAAAAGAGCCCAACTAAAGCCATATGCAGGACAGTTCTCCAAAGTATATAACTTTAAGCTATATGCAAAACGATTGGCAAAAGTAAATCATCAGCTATATTAACAAAGACAGTTACATCCTTTTGCAATTATCCACTATACAAAAGTATATGACTGCCAAGCCAATTTTCAATAAAAAAATAAATGGAAGATTCCTCTCCATCTAAAGATCTCTTGTTCCACACCTTCCAAAATCTACCAAACAGCACAGAGAGAGAGAGAGAGAGAGAGAGAGAGAGAGAGAGAGAGAGAAATTGAGGTAGTCCTTTTCTTGTTGCCATTGTAAAAAAATGCCCTGCAAGCTCAAAGTTTGCTAGATAGAACCTCCAGTAATTCAACATGACTCTGTGCAAGCATAGGAGATTGTCCAGACAATTCTTGTCTAAACCATGATCTAAAGTAAAGGAATCTTCTCAAGTTGCCTCCCAAGAGAAAAAAAAACCAACAAAAGAAACTCTAGTTGGAACCCTCACTTTCCAAATTGCTTTCCAAGGAAACTCTGTTCTACCACCAACAACCTCCTATCTAGCAGCTTGTAGCAAGATTTTATAGACAAGATCCAATCTCTTTCGTTGTTATACACCAAAGCATCCTTACCATTTGGAGATTATTTTATTGTACCATGAAATTGGTTCTTGGAATGGAATAAAGTGTATGAAGCTAGAACTTAGGAAGTAATGCATATGTGTGTAACAGCAATTTTACAGTCAGCTAAATTGTTTGATGTTCCTATGAATGGCATGTAGTTTAATCATCAAGTTGACTTTTGATCTTGTGAAATTTAACTATGAAATTAATGTAAGCGATGAAGATAGCAGTCTAATATGCTTGAATTGGTCTGTAATGCAGGTATGGATCAGATTTTGCAGCAGAGACTGCACGCAAGTACTTTAAGAAGGTGAAGAATGCTCAAGAAGCTCATGAAGCAATTAGACCAACTGATATCCGGAGGTTACCATGTAAAGTTACCACCTTTCCAAGATATATTGACTAGTGTAATACAGATTGAGGCATGCTATTAATGTTCTTTTATTGTCTTGTAGCATCGCTAGTTAATATACTTGATGAGGATTCTTTGAAGTTGTACACTATTATCTGGTCTACGTACACGTTGCGTGCCAAATGGAACCTGCTGTAATTAAACAGGTAAGGATAAGTTGTACACTCTTAACTGGTTGATTAATGATAAGCTTCATGAATTTCTACTATAGAGCTTTCCTTTCCTTTCCTTTCTCCTTTTCTCCCTAACTAGTGTAGGCCTTTTCAGTTTGTCCAAGCATGAAAATACTCTATAGAATGGTATAATACGCAATGTCTTTAATTGCTTTAGTATCTTTGTCCTATCCCATTCCAAAAATGCCCTAGGAAAAAAAAAAAGTTACAATGAAGGAAAAGCCCCAGAATGGACTGTGAAGGTTATCAATGTGTTCCCATGGTCTCTTCCTCAGATGAAAATTTTTAGGATGAAGTATATCTGATAATTTTCTCTACCGCCCCTTCGCTGACTAGTGGAATGCATGCTTGGCCGATGTTGATAATCAAGGTTAAGTGAAGTTGCTTAAATTCGGTACCATTTGTAAACTTCTACTCTAAATTTGTTCTTGATGAGAGAGTACTAGACCTCAGTTCTGGAAATTTAGGAGTGATATCCATAAAGCACATGGTTATGGAAATGGAAGAGGTTCTATCCTTCCCAGCAATATCAACTTTTTGAATTAGATTTGAAGCAAGTTCAACTATAATAGTCTTCTCAGTTTTTGTTGCTTTTATCAACTGTATTATTCGTACCTGCTTTTATCTTGTTCCTGAAGGTCGTTGATCGGACTTAAGTCTTCTTCTAATCCAGATTCAAGTGGAGATTGGGAATGCAGATGGGTCTATTATATTTGAATTCTTCAAGCTCAAAAATTGACTCTTGGTTACCAGGCAGTTTTCAAGGTATAAAATCTTATTAGCAATGTTGTGCTTGCTACAACTGTGTCATGGCTTCTATGTTGAAAAATGTGAAATTCCAAGCAGCTTATTGCTGTGAGTGCCATTTCAGTTTGTTATGGTAAAAAGTATTGTTATTTCGGAATGGGTAGAGTTTAACTAACATGCTTATCAAATGTATGCAGAAATGGTACTGGCAATTTCTGAAAGACCACAAGCTTATTCAGGAATTTGATGAGGAATAACATTCATATGAGGATGTTCAAATAGATAGCAGCACACTCAAGAGTATCCGTAGAGTCATGGTTTTGAGTGCAAGAAAAAGTAAAATTGAACCTTGTTTTGATTAGGAAGTCTTGCTGATTTTACAAGTGGTTAAATAGAATCTGAAAGGTTTCTCCCTAATTAGAAGCTAACTGAAATCTTAAATGAAGATAACCATGTGGAGACTTGCAGCATAAGCAAACATTTATAATTGGATATTATGCTACTTCCGAGTGTATTAGCTAGATCAAAAGTCAAACATATTATTTTCTTTGCCAGTATTCTGACCACATTACCAGGGGCATTAATAGATGATTAATGAAGAAAAAAGGACAAGGAGTTTGGTTTTTAATTGGTTTATATATCTGTATGTAAAATTTGGTCTATGGAACCATGGTTTTGCAGAAGAGCATCTTAGTTAGTCAGCTTCTGCACTGAAAATGTCTGAACCGAATCCATAGTAGGAATAAACCTTACTTCAAATGAAAGAGCTGGTGCCATTTGTCACAAAACTTACTAAG
Source organism: Eucalyptus grandis (assembly GCF_016545825.1). NCBI lineage: Eukaryota > Viridiplantae > Streptophyta > Magnoliopsida > Myrtales > Myrtaceae > Eucalyptus > Eucalyptus grandis. The sequence goes on along the minus strand of NC_052614.1, from coordinate 33,126,305 downwards.
AACCCGCAGCAAGTAGAAAGAGAGAAAGAAGGAAGAGAGAAGGAGGAGAAAGAGAACGTAAAGAAAGAAACAAAGGGGCTGTAGATTTTCTGTGATAACAAAAACCCTACACCCATTGTATTTATATTGAATATAAATTGTATATGACAATAATGCCTTATGTAAGTAATAAAGGAAATAAAACTCTAATAACAAAGGAAACTCAATTAAAGTAACTTAACACCATTGATAAGTTTGAGTAGTATCGCATAGTTGGGAATCTGCTAATGTTTGTTAAGAAAAGTTGAGTTTTAAATGTGTTTTGACTGCGTTTGCTTGTTTTATGTAGTATAGTGCAACATTAACCCTAAAAGGCTTTGTCTTTTGGTGAGGGCCAATGTTTAGACTAAATTGATTCTTGTGGATGGGTACTTTTCCTTTTGCCGAGCTACTTTAATACAGCTGTATTTCTATTTTTCAGGATATGGAAGCAGAAACAGTGAGGTCTAAAAGAAAATGAAGGGAATGAGCATTGATGAAGCTTTTGGAGTACTGAGCTCTCTGAAGGTATAGAACCATGAGGATAAGAAGATATAGAAGAATTTATGTTTGTCTTGCTAAGTAAATCCATATAAGGAGATAGAACTATATCAGCATATGAGAGTTTGTTCATGATGATCTTTTGCTTATAATTGCTGGATTGTTTTCCAAGTTCTACCAAGACTTCAATGTATATTTGTTTGTAGGTTGGAGATTTACTGTCTCTCAGTGACTTGATCAAGCAACACCACACTCAGCCTCCATCTCACTACTCAGAGGGTGCATTAGTAAGTTCCTGTCATTTTATTTATATTAATTGAACTCTTCTGAATGGTTTGGGTAATCTTCATGAAGTGCCTTCTACAGCAAAGACTCCATCTTCTCACGTTTGGAAATGATTCTGAAAAGCTGAAGTTCATTAGAACGATATTATTTTGGAGGTTATTATTTTGTTGATGTACTTGTGACATGCATCGTTGAGAAGTTCTACTCTTTCTATAACAATATGTGTTGGTGTTTTTCCACGGTGTTTAGGAGGTTTCAGTGAAATATTTATATTTATTTGGTGTTTTCCAGTTTTCATGACGGTTTTCCATAGAATAGGAAGGCACGGAGGGTCTATAGTCCAGTATCCCTTTGACTGGATCTAGAGTATTTTCTGGTTGAGATCAGAAAAAGTGGTAGCTGTGTATTTACTGTGATGCTAGTTTTGTAATTTTTTTCCTTTGGATGCATTATTCTGCAAGTTTACAATCTTAAGTGTTAAAGGTTAAGAAGCTGGAAGAGCTTGGAATTGGGAGGCCGTCTACATATGCGAGCACACTGAAAGTGCTGCAGGTAAGTTCCTAGAATAACATGCAGAAGGCAGTGAATGTTCTGATGCACTGTGCAATTGTCATGATGGCAAATAGCATTGAGATTTGAGAATCATGAATGTACATAGGGTGATTTTCTATGAATGTCATTTAATTTGGAAATCATCAACATGAGTGAGCTTGGGAATTTTAATCAAACTAAATTTGTAACATGCAGTGTTTCCATACCAATTATCACCTTATCCATGTTGAGATATTGGCCAGGGGGCTGTTACAAATTAAAACAAGGCAGATTAAAGAATGTTGCAGAGTTTCAGATTTCATGAACTTCCAAAGAAGTATATTAGCGTTTGCATCATAATTAAATGGCAGTGTCTTTTATCTGATTGAATTATGAACAACTAAACCAACAGAGAATATTGAAATTCATCTTGAGCTACCTCGTATATCCAAGTTTTGATTTGAGTTAATGGAGTAAGATAAAAGTCATCCCTTTTGCTTTCCAAAATCCAGGCTGATTCTGACTCCTTGAAACAGTGGTCCTGAATGCAATTGGGGCTCTTCTTTCCCATCGAGCCTTTAATCCTTCTGTGCTTGATGGGCTATGCTTGTCCATCTTTCTTCCAATAAATATTAACTCCAACTTTGCTATTGCATAATTATCCTTTCATAAACTGGAAAGCTTTTGAATTACTTGCATAACTAAAATTACCATCTTCATTTTGGTGAATTTTGCAATCTTGTGAATGATGATGCTACCTCTGAAATATGGCGCTTCAGATTTGAGTGCAAAAACAAATTGTGGTGAAACAGTGGTCCAGCACCATTCTCTCTGGAGTCTTGTACCATATGAGGAAAATATGAGCTCTTGAATCACCATGGAGTAATAGTACTTAGACCAAAAGAGCGTTTAAGATGTGGTCAGTTAAATAATTAAACTGGTTGAATTGCTATCTGTCTGTTCATGGTCTGATCCAGTTGGAGGGACCTGATGGCAACAAATTCAACTTCTACTAGTCTTTCATGCTTAATTTGCCTCTTAATCGGAGACACATTTGTCCAAAATGGAGAAAAGACATTCCTCTAAATAATGTTTCCTGCGATTACAGTTGTCGGCTATAAATCCTTGTCATTACTATTCTAGCAGCAAATTAATTATGCTTTTTTTTTTTCCTTTGTGGTTCTCAGGACAGACATTATGTGACAGTAAGCCACGTGTCCTACATCCTGAGTTTCGGGGCCGCATGGTATGTTGCTTTTTACTGAATAACATCATGAAAGTTCTGTCTACACAGTAATCATTCTTTAAATTCAATTTGAACTATAAAAATGACTTACGTAGGCATAGACTGGGTAAATACGTGATGACTTTCAGAAATGAATTTTGTAGACTGTTTTCTTCTGTGTTAGGTTCTTCTGAATCTTTGAATGTGACTAGATGGATACAATGAGGTAAGAAAAAGTAGAAACTTGGACTATGTTGGATATGAGGAAGAAATTCCAGACAGGCCTACAGCCAGTACTAATGTGAGGTCACAAAAACATTTATTCCCACTTGTCAGCACCTCCTCAAAATGGCTCATCTTTTCCCAGAGATTAACTGCTGGATCTCTCATGGAGAAACCAGAGGGCTTCCAGTAATGAATGGAATCACGTCATCATACTGATGCTTGTCCACATAGTGTTTTGGCTCCTAGGTGTTAATGGGTTAGTGGTCAGTTCTATGTTGGATGAGATATAGCTTTTGAGGGACTGATCTTTTAGTGGCTTGTAAAGAATCTCATTCCATTTTTTTAGGTTGATTGGAGAAAAAATTTCTTCAAGGGCTCTGGAGAACAAAGAAAGCTCCTTAACATTGTTAAGGGCAAATTGCTAATGTGTTTCCTTAGTTTGTCTTGGGTATTTGACTCGGATCTTTCCAGATATTTAGAATCTTTTTGCAGGTTGGTCTGCACTGGGGATGCGTACCCTAGGTACTCTTGCAAGAAACCATACCTATCTCCCAAAGCAAATGAGAGTAGGTTCTTAGCAACATAAGTGGAGAATAGGTTATTGTGTCATGTTGATAGATACGGATAGGATGACTCAGTCCTTGGTAATTAACCTTGTCTCTGTTGCTGTAGGTATGTTGAGAGAACTAGAGATTTTTATTATGATGGTTAATAGAAAATTTAGTTTATTTGTCAGTAAAAATTGTTCAGGGGAGTGGATGGAAATTGGAAGCTTTATGTTACAAATTTCGCATAATAGTAAACCCAAATTAGATGTAAAAAGGTTCGGTGGTAAAGCCTTGTCAAAAGCATTTGTTTATGCAGTAGCGAGAGAACGTTGTCATTGAGATTCTTAAGATGACTGACGGCATAGTGGTTATTTGAGCGAAGCTTAATTAGAAAACCACCTATTAAAAAATTTTCCAATATACAATAGTTTTTTTTTTATAAATATTTTCCATGAGGTAATTAGGGCCTAGAGTATGCTTCCATTTTAGACATGAGTGGAGGACATGATATTATGCATCATGCTTGTTAGGAACTTAGGAAAGAAAAAATTAACCAAGATGATTCCTCTTTATCTTCTGTCTCTCATCGGAAGGAAAGAAATAAGAGGGTGTTTCAAGGAGTTGAATTCTCTTGGGATTGTTTTAGGGTTAATTGGTTAACTACCCTTCATTTTTTGGGTATAGGTGGGAAAGTGAAATCACATACTTCTAGTTTGTTGGAATGTTAGGAGCGACATTTTTACGCATAATTTTGTTTATGGGTGGCTTTTTCCTTTTGAGGCAATTTTTGTAGAGGTAATTCCTAGGTACCTTCTTAAATGAAATTTTGTGTTAATTGGAAAAGAAAATCACGAATGTTTGTTTTCAGGTGTTAGGCTACAGGAATGAACAGATTCTTTCTTTTACTACGGTTTTACTGGAATAATATTTGGAAAAGTAGGACTTCCATCTACGATATCTGACTTGTCTATGGTGGTTTTGGTTAGATTAGACGGTGAACTTTAGATGTTTCAGTGAGAAGAGGAGGTTTAGGGAAGTGAGCTCATATGAAAGGGTGAGACTTGGGAGAAGGCCTTAGATGTAACTAGAAATTGCTCAGCCGGCACTTGTGTGGTGATTAGTATTGTAGGACACGGATGGATCCCTTCAATTGTATGGTAAGGGGTAAAAGGGTTTTAGCAGTTGTTGTCTGATCATTAGCATATGGTTTTCATTTTAAGCATTACTTTAAGTGAAGTTGGATGCAGCTTAAAAGATTTTAGTTAAGATTTAAGGTGAATGGTAAAGAGATGGAAATCAAATTTCTGTATATATATTCAAATGTCAGGTGGAATGAGTCTGCATTTAAGAGTTAGCTGTTCACAGTAAAGAAAATAGGATAGTTCAATGATTTTGGGAAAAGATACTACCTGTGAAACTGTCCAAGAGTGCTCTGTGATAGTCTGATTCTTGAAATCATAAAATGTAAAGTGTATCATGAGTAGCTTAAGAATTGCATCCATAGACAGCAAATGTGTAAGTTAGAGATTTCTTGGGAAATGCAAAAAGATCGTCTGTTACTGGGGTTTGTCATTTTCCCCTAAAATAAGTGTTTCTTTGGTCATTATCTAGACTAGGCATGTGCTATATCCGTGGGAGACTATCCATGAAAGAGATTAAAAGGCTGTTCACAGTAAACAAATAGGATGGTTCAATGATTTTGGGAAAAAAGTGCTCTGTGATAGTCTGATTCTGAAATCATAAAATTGCAAGGTGTATTATGAGTAGCTTAAGAAATTGCATCCATGGACAGCAAAAATGTGCTTAAGTTAGAGTTTCTGGGAAATCCAAAAGAGATCGTCTGTTTACTGGGGTTTGTCATTTTCCCCTAAAATAAGAAGTGTTTCTTTGGTCATTATCTAGACTAGGCATGTGCTAGATCCACGGAGACTATCCATGAAAGAGATTAATTGTTTATGTTGAATATTTAAATAATAAACCACGCCTTTGTCCAACAGTTTAAGCTTTTGGAATAGTTGGTTGCAGTCCCAAAAATCTCACATGGTATTAGAGCTAGGAGGTCCCGAGTTCGAATCATCCAGGCCCCTATTTGCCTCCCCAATTAAATTTCCATGCTTAATACTAGGCAAAAGACCAGACTAAGCATGAGAGGGAGTATTAGAATATTTAAATAATAAACCACGCATTCGTCAACAGTTTAAGCATTTAGAATAGTTGGTTGTGATCCCACAAATCTCATAGTTTTAACTTACCTGGAATGGATCTTTGATTCTATGTTGAATGAAAATTAAAAATAACAAGAACTGGGTTTTATTTAAATCACCATTGGTTTTGATATTGAATGCTGAATGTCCCAAGCTCCACGGTGACACCAGGTGATTTAAGGCTTTTATTTATTGTTTGTTCTTTTTATTTAAAGCTCCTATGTGCAGTTTATTCTGTTTTATCTTTGTACTTTGAATGTCATCTAAGCGAAAAATGGGTTAGAGTTTGTTTTTCCACTTGGCTTGGCCCTCAGCTGAAAGAATTGTCTGTTGACTTCTTTATCTATTTCTGCTTTTGATGTTAGGTGTCATTTTTCTCACCATTTTTCTGAGGTCACGGACTATAGCTTTACTGCTGATATGGAGACCGGAGGTAAACTCTTTAACTCAAAATGTGTTTTCTGTAAATGATGACTCCATTTTCAGCATATCTGCTGATCTTGGCTGACCTTTGTCTGATAAGTACTACTGTTCAGCTTGATAATGTGTCAGCTGGTTTAACGGAGTGGAAAGGTCTCCTGAAAGATTATTGGGCACGATTTAGCTCATATTGCAACACACTGCCACTGTTCATATTCATCAGGTATGGCTCTTTTGGTTTTTTGTCCCCTTGAGCCTACAGTAATTTCATCTCAATAGAATGCTTTCAAATTGGCAGGTGGAGAAGATGTTGGAGAAGACATTTGGGGACTTTTATTTGCTTCTCTTCCTGATAAAAAAGTAGGACGTGTCCAAGGTATAAGCAAACATTGTTTATTTGTGTTGATCATGGAATGTAAGAAGCATCTAGCTTTATCCTCCAAATTGTTGATTTACTTGAACATCTCATATGGCAGTAAGAAGCATCTAGCTTTATCCTCCAAATTGTTGATTTACTTGAACATCTAGCTTGTCATTGGATTTATCAATCTATCTTTTTTCTTAATTCATCTGTAGAAGTTGAGCCATGACTATTGTCGAGATTGCAACTTATAAACTATTTCATTTGTAAATGATTGGTCTAGTCAGTTGATCTGGTGGACAGTTTGTATGTGCTTTTAAGCTTGCTTGATGTAAATTTATGAGTCTGTCATCTATTGGAAAAAAGATGCTGTACTTTTGCTTACATGAAGGTATTATTGTCCTTTGTGAGTCTGTTAATTTATAATTTATAAACCATTGATTTTGCAGTTGTATGGAGGGCACGTTGATATTTAAAAGTAAGCAGGTTTGGTGCTGGCTACTTTATAGGTTGTGATCAGCACCTAAGTGCAAGTGAGTCTCTTTCTCTGTGTATATATAGATTGCATGCCTGTTTCATATTATCTTTTTGCATCTTGCCAGTAATGATTCTTCATGAGAACATAAGATTGGAAACAGATGTTCTTGACCTGAATGCAGATGTGTTAAACTGTATTTACTACACGATGTCTAATTAGGCCAAAGTTATGGCTTGAATGCGGATGGGTCAGACTTTTTTTTTTTTTTTGGGCCAGCAAATGAGACTGTATTGAGCATAAGATTTGTATCAGTGTTGGCAAAATTAGCCATGACTCCGTTACATGATTTAAATTCGCACGGCATAATGCATTGAACCAAAGAAATTTCTGATGTGGCTTGGGAGGCATGACATAATGCATTCCACCAGAATACCACGGATGTGATGAATGAAACTTAGTTGTTTTGGTATTTTAACAAGAATGATGCAAAGTAGAGACAAATGTATTTCATGCCAACATGAATTATCAACCTAATTTAAGATTTGACCAATTCAGGCTTGACAGATTTGATCTGTCATTAGATTATATGCTCTAGATTTTATTATTTCCTGATCTTTTTCACATTTCAACAATGGTTGGAAATATTTTATGTCCTAATTGTAGCATTTTGTTAGTGTCTCACGGAGAGCACAAGACATTTGAGTGATGAGTTGTATTTTTAACAGAGTATTGACATTGGGACTTTTGATCTATTATTGAGCATGATGTGGCATCACGACCAGATAAGCTTGTAAAACACATTTTTTTCCAGATTGGTCTACTAGTAATCCTTCGTTGTGTCACCTGTCTCTAGCTAGAGTTCCACTTGCTAATATTAACTGGCCTGTCATCACTATTTTCTGCTTACCTAAAACTTTCTACCTTGTAGTAGTATAGCATGTAAATCGTTTCAGTGGCATAATTGGTCAATCACCTCAGAAATATTGTTTTATCATTGAAGAAGAAATGATTAGTTGAGATGCAAATCTCTTGAAAGGATTTCTACTTTTGATTCTGTTCAAGTACTATCTGTTGGTGGTAAATTGGAGTTAATTTACTCGGAATGTTGAGGATGATCTAGATTATTGTCAATGGGCCATGCTTCTGGTTGAACTGGAACTGGAGTCGTATGTTGTGCACAGTTACTATTTTGGTGATTGGAACAATACTACAACATGCTGATCTATTTAGAGACAACAAATTAAATTTTAGTGTTAGTTTTCTTTTATTGGGTCTCCTACCAGTAAAGATTATCACTATGGGTCAATTGGGGGAGAGAGAAAATAGTTGGGGAGGGTGTGCAATACATTTACAGAAAGATCTCAAAGCCAAAACGGAGCTCATTTACATGACAATTAATTCACATTGTTAATCAAAGCTTTTAGATCCAAAAGTTAATCCCCACTCCATCAAAGATATAAACTTTTAAACAATCTTTTAATTACCTATATTTGTTTCAAAACAACCATAAAGTAGAAAGAGGAACTGAGTATCCTAATGAGACTGGTTTGATGCCCTGCCATTCCCATAGCTCTTACAACTGGATCCAGCTATAACCCAGCATAGCCCCATAGGGGCATAACAATTGCCAACAGATCTTATCCAGGGATAATGAATAAGATGCATCAAGTTATTTTTCTTCCTATTGTTTTTCCTGGAAGGAAACGTCTATAGGGCAACAATTCTCTTTCTTTAGATTGTCCAATGTAGAATGTGTTCCCAAAAAGCTTCCCAATTAAAGAAAGCAACCGGTAGTGGAATTTTGCATTCCAAATAGCTTTTACCACAATCACCGGTCTTCTCTTTTCAGGCAGTGAAAGGATCTTAATGACAATCTTGACACAATTCTAAAAATCATCTTATGTTAGAGTCCAAGTATTTGTAAGAATCATTCAACAATTAAAGTAATCAGCAAAAGCTTCTAACTCCCAATCTTGGGCTTGGCTCTAAAAATCAATCTCCCCGGAGAGCCCTCCAAGATTGAATTGGTAGCAATCCTTCGTAAGTGACTCCCTGCTCCTATTAATTTGAAAATTTACGAAACTAATCTTTTACCACCAAAATTTTGCACCAAAGTCACTTTTCTGATCACAGGAGGCTACCTTATTTTAAAATATGAACATAGTACACGCATTCTATTATCTAATTTAGGCTGTTTCATTAGCAGAGGAAATAAGTTGGACCCTTTGCGGAAGTGGGTTATTTTGCTTTTGTTCTTTGGCCTTTTCTTCTAACATTTGAAATCTGGTTGTTATTAATATTTGAAGGCTTGAAACCTAAGATCTTAGAGGCTTGGAATGTGAAGTGAAATAACAATTTATTTCCCCGATTTAAAATTAAAAAGAATATGAATGTGTTTCCTCATCTTGATTGGGGATCAATTTGGACGGAAAGCAAAATAAGCATTTACCATAAACACTTCCAAACACACCTTTTCTTCAGTGCATTATTATTTTGTACAGTCAATGCTTTTCAAAGCGAAATTATCAACTGGAACATTTTACTTCCTATATAAAACAGTGAATGATCCTGACGAATGCTTCAAAATATGGTGACCCAAATCGACAAATTAAGCTACTCCTTGGATGCTGCTTTCTTGACAACTGTCATACTACATCCCCATCCTCATACCAGGACCCTAGCATATCACCAACATTGATCCAAATCTAGTTAAGCATTTGTCTATTAGGATC